>NC_058105.1:100148787-100451818 GCF_020171115.1 Neogale vison
TTACTTATTTTATATTGATGATTTGCTGATTAGGGGCTACTTACAGACATTTTAGACATTCACTAATTTTACCAATAACCAGCTAATACTTTCTCTTCAAGGTAGATTACTTCTTAGGATGCTTTCCTTAAATCTTATACCTATGTAAGGAAATTCCTGTTATCCTATTCAGGTGATTTTTCTTTATCTACTCCCTATTCTATAGATACAACTTATTTAAGACCTATATATGTTCTGGGGAGCCTGGGTGGCTTAGTCATTAGGCGTCTGAGACTATTAGACCTATAATACTCTGGGGCCCCTGGGTGGCTCAGTGGGTTAAAGCCTCTGCTTTCGGCTCAGGTCATGATCCCAGGGTCCTGGGATCAAGCCCTGCATCAGGCTCTCTGCTTGGCAGGAAGCCTGCTTCCCTTCCTCTCTCTGCCTGCCTCTCTGCCTATTTATGATCTCTGTCTGTCAAATAAATAAATAAATAAAAATCTTTATAGACCTATAATACTCTTTGACCACATCACCACCCTTCCCATAGATACACAACCTCCATTCCCAGATGTTGTGGGGAATTCAGAGAAAAGGCAAGTAGGGTGTGCCACCACTGACATGAAGACACATCAGTGTGGAGGGGGCCATTATTAGTGGCAGCAAGCACATTAGCAGGAATAGTGGCTATAATTTAGAGCTCTTGGGCCAGCTAATCAACCCAAACGTGACAAATTCTAAAGAAGGAAACAAAGTAAGAACACATTCTTAGGTCCTAAGGGGAACCAAAGTATGAAATGGTCTTACATGAGTAAAAGAAAGCAAAGCATGAAGGAATGGGTGTTTTATTTTGTACTGAACCCATGTGCTCCAATATGGACAAATCAGATGCAAAAAGGAAAAAAAAAAAAAAAAAGAAAAGGATTCAATTTAGCAATTTGTCCTTTGAGATTTTACTTGGGAACCTATGTAGCCATCCCTGATTTACCCGCTGCCCCAAGACATTATTTGCTGCTCCTACTGTACTGCCTTCTGTATTCACTTCTTGGCACCAAAGAGTATATAAAAAACACTTAAAGTCTACCCTTACTACACGGACCTCCATCAAGGAAGGGCCCCTTTCTAATTCATCTTTTCTTACCCAAAAGATTGGGTGGAGCACATATGGATTACCCACAATAAATATAATAGATGAAAACAAATAAAAGAATAAAATGTATTCCAAAGAGAAATTCTGAAGCGAGAAAGAAACTCTTGAGGAATTTCTTGGTGGAAGACTTCATTTATCTCAATACCATCAAAAGTGGAAAGTCTACAGAAAGAAAGGCAGAGCCAGCTGTGGGGCTGAGAAGGGACAGAAGACCTGGTCATATGCTCTATGGGAAACCAGATAAGGAGTTAACAATGAATGCATCAGTAAAGGGATTTATCAGAATTAAAGCTCCATGGAGTGCTTATGATTCTTGTTCATCTGGGTGCATGGGAGAGCCTTTTGTAGCCCAACTATGGTTTTCAATGTTTCTAAATTACTTCTAAAAGCTCTGTTTATCTCAAACTTGCGGAAGGCTGAAATGGAGCTTGGCAGAAAGTAAGGTAAGAATGAATGGTGGGGAAATCCAGGTAAGAGAAACCAGTCTCAAGGCCGAAAGGAAACACACAACAACAAGAAAAGATAAAAAAAGATAATCAAATATAGCAACCCCCCCTTTAGAGACTGTTTTCAGGTCTCCTTACTGTCCTATTTGCTGACCAGAAGTGAACACTGGCACAGTCAAGTCTATTCATGCCCCTGTTAGAGGTGTTTGTACCTTTGTCCCAGAAGCAATCTTGTCCGCTTAGTATTGAGTCAAACTATTTCCTTCCTTACCCTGTTAATGTGGTCTGAGGCTTGATTAGCTTTAAGAAACTCATGGATAAATTATTCATGATTTTTACAGGTGAGTTCAAAGGTCCACCTTACATAGTGCTTTGGGCTAAGTGTGAATTTGTGGACTGGAGTGCAGTAAAGTTAAACTTTTATGAACAAGGGTGGTACTGTACAGAAAGACAGAGTGTCTTCCGGGACAGAGGCACAGAGTCCAGCGCTTGATAGGAGACTAAAGCAAAACCATTGAGTTGGGGTAAATTGGATGGGGAGGTGAACCACGAGAGACTATGGACTCTGAAAAACAATCTGAGGGGTTTGAAGTGGCGGGGGGGTGGGAGGTTGGGGTACCAGGTGGTGGGTATTATGAAGACACGGATTGCATGGAGCACTGGGTGTGGTGAAAAAATAATGAATACTGTTTTTCTAAAAATAAATAAATTGGAAAAAAAATCAATAAAAATGAAAAATTTGTTTTTAAATATCAACAAAAGACAGACCATTAGCATCAAAAGAGAAAAATGGGAGTCCAAGTGGTATAACTTGGATGATTTTATCCACCTATATATGCAAGAGACACAGAAAGTGGAGTTCTGGAGAACTCCATGAGCTGTGTCCTAGATATGGCCACACTCTGCTCTGGAAGTAATATTTCAATAGCATCTGTCTCCCCTTCTAATTCATAACACAGAAATCAATCCTTTGACTACGAATATACCAAACAGTAACAACGCCCCTACAAGTCAATAAATGATCACACTGAATACATTCACTGACACTCATCTTTAGTGTGCAGTTCCCTCTAATGCTACTTCTCACTACAAACGTTTTTAACAAATTATATTGCTTGACCCATTAGCCTCTTACAACCTGGGGATTCAAATCATCTCAGGGTGTAACTAAAAGTGGAATTTCTGATCCTACAAGGTAAGAAATCCAGAAACATGTTTTTACCAGGGTATATTTGAATTTCCCCGAGTCTGCTAAAGCAACATGCAACAAAATTGCATTGTTCGGAAACTCGTTATACTGATATTTCTCATTTTCATTTAATATTTATTTTACATTTCCTTGGTTCCGGTTCCTGTCCAGTTATTCAATGATTACTCACTTGGGGAATTTCCCATAATTACAGAGGAGATAGGTTCTGTTATTACCCCCATTTTACGGAGGAGAAAATGGAGAGGCTCTCAGAAGATAAGATAACTTCACCACAGTTAAGAGAGCCAGGATTCAAACCCATACAGCCTAGCTGCAGGATATGCTGCTAACCACTGTCAAGCTGTTTCTCACGGGAGCAATGCTACATTTGGAACTTTAATGTAGAATGTCATGTCCAAAGTCATTATTTCAGATGTCACCCCTTTCAATATTTCACAATAGTGTAAAACATAAACTTATCATTCTTCACTGTCAGATACAAAAGAATATCTTACCAGTTATTTCTGTTATCATAGAAAAGAATATCAGTGAAAAACGACACAGGTTTAGATGATCTGAAGCTGAGGTGGCAGGTGAGTGCTGCATTCATTCCACTGGGAGACCCTGTGATGACTCTTCCTTTTGGCAACGTCACAGAAAGAGGATGAACCTCGTCGCCATCAAAAAGTCGTGCTGTGGGAATCTGGACACGTAACGTTGAATCTCTGTTTGAAATTTAAAAAAAAAACCTCAAAATACATGCAAGTAACTGGATTTAAATGTGTCTTCCTCTGGTTTTTGAATCATTGGAAAAATTAAGCAAGAAATATTTGCAATAATATGCCTAATTATTAAAGATATTTTTGCGTCATCTCTTATTTTCTGGTCACAATATAAGTAAGATCGATAATATATTAATGTGACCACATAGATGATCCAAACTTCCTTCTGACCCCTATGAATTAAAAAAGAGGATTAAAACACCTGATTAAATACATGTTTTTATCAATAGCCATGATATAAATAGTATTGTCCTTGAATATATCCTTTAAAAAATTTACCAAAACTTACCAATTTGATAGCTAAAGCTTTAATGCATATAGACTAAATATAATACTCAGAGATGCATATACACACAGAAAAAATTTTAATGTGGATACTATTAAGCACTTCTATACATGTCATGAATAGTTTCTAATCATTACAACTAAAAAATTCCGCTTAATCTTCACATATTTCATTATATACCTATAATTTATTTAACCAATCTAAAGTGTTCATGATATCTAATACCACAGTATGCAGAATTAACCTTTAAATCTAACACTTGATAACTTTTAGTTGTCAGTAAATATTTAGCTATATTACTTTTAACCCACTGAGCCACTCAGGTGCTCATATTACTTTTAAAATTTTATTATATGTGTAGGCCCCTATAACAAATAAGAAGTGTTATCAAATGGGAATCATAGTTCCCTACTATGTTAATTACAATGAAGATCATTCAGCAAATTAACTAAAAAAAGTAAAGACAGATCTCAATTCCAATTACTTAAACTGATACAGTTCGTTGCATAAAAAATTAAAAATGTAATTTATAAATCAGGTTTGTGTCCAATTTTGTTGTTAGTAAGCTACGTGTCACTTGGTAAGTTATTAATGCTGTTGATCTTATTGTGCATACAATGAGAAGACTGGGTCATATCATGTCTGCAGTCCCTCTTACATGTTCCTTTCATTATACCGTATTTTTCAAAATCCAACTTTTGACTTGACATCATTTTAAAACTGATATCTTTATACATTCATTCAAAAGTTGAAAGAGTAAAACATTAATCCACTTATTAGACAATGTTTCTTGATTTAAAAAAAGAAAACTTTTTAGCACAATATAATTCAAGCCACTTCTATTTTCTGTTTAAGTACAAAGACTAGTATCTGCTTATAAGATAAGGTCTTGAAAGAACTGGGAAACCCAAAGGTGTCCAGTTAATGTTGAGAAACTATACTCCTGTCACCAAATTGCATTCAGAGCAAGCTCTAAAGTGTATGTAAGCACACATCATATCTTGCAGGCCAAATGTTAGAAACTAGAGGCTGCTTTGGGCTCCACAAGTTGAATGATATCCATTTATTTTCAACCATCACATCACACTTGGAACTTTTTTCACTGGACCTCAGAATATTTAACTGTAAAATAAGAGACTGAATGAAGAAGCTCTGAGGTAGCTACAAGATCTAGAAGTTGATGAAAATAATGCTTTTACAAGCAATTTACACTGGTGCATAAACCCTCACATTTTGTATCACTTTAGCATGTCAACTAGCCACTCTATATATCTACATCTTTATAGATAGGTTTATATTTCTAAATAAAAATTAGTTTCGCTAATTAATAAAATAAAATAACCTTGGCTTTCCTTTTTTGTTGTTTTATATAAAGGATATCAATACACATAGTCTTTCTTGAGTTTCAAAAAAATTTTTACCTCAATAGTTTTTCTAAGAGCTCTGAGTTGTCTCATGAGCTGAGGTTCATCCATTTCACAGCTATAGCTAGATTCATGTACACATATATCACAAACTATAATCCTTACACCGGTCACAGGACATTTGTGCAGTTCCCAGGTTTTGCTGTTCTGAATAATGCTACTATGAAATAATTTCAAACATACAGTACATGCATGCATGTGTTTTTCTTGCATATCCTGTGAAGTGGAATTACTGGGCTGTGAAATATGAAGATCTTACACTTTGCGTATTATTATCCAGTGTGGTCCTAACTCATTGACATTGTGACTAGGACCTGACTTCTTAATGTTTATCTACCTATGACAGGCAAAATGTTTATCTTATTTTTGTCCCTAATTTTCATTTCTATATCTACAGAAAAGTCAGTTATATGCTTTCAGATGTTCATTACCCATTTATGAATCCTCTTCTGTAAAGTACTTATCAGGGAGTTTTTGTCAACATTTCTTTTGAGTGATTTGATATGTTTCTAACTAATTTTTATCAGTCATTTATTTTATTCTTAGCATGATTTCAAGTCCTATTTAAGAAATTCTTCTCCACCCACAGATGTTGAAATTGTTTCCCAAAATATTTTTTAAATTTCTTCCTTTCACATTTAAGACATCAATCTATTTGTAATGGATCTTTGTGTATTATGTGAAACAGAAATCCAGTTTGAAATAGTCCACACAGATAATCAATTGTTTCAGCACCCTTTACTGGATAGTAACCCATTTTCTCCACAGATTGTCAATACCACTTTTTAAAAAAATATTTTATTTATTTATTTGACATACAGAGATCACAAGTAAGCAGAGAAGCAGGCAGAGAGAGAGGAGGAAGCAGGCTCCCTGCTGAGCAGAGCCCGATGCGGGGCTCGATCCCAGGACCCTGAGATCACGACCTGAGCCGAAGGCAGCGGCTTAACCCACTGAGCCACCCAGGCGCCCCTGTCAATACCATTTTTATCAAATATTCACTACCTATTCATATATAGGCTTCCTGCAAGTCTCTTTATTCTATTCCTTTGATCATTTTTATCTATTGGCACACCACTACTATATTGGTTTAATCTTGATATTTGGTGAGGTAAGCCCTTCTTATCTTATTCTTCATCAAGAATGGCTTGGCTATTCTTTTTCTTTTTTTTCAAAGATTTATTTATTTTTTTGAGGGGGGGCAGGGGAGAGCAGGAGAGTGGGGGGAGTGGCAGAGGGAGAGGGAGAGAGAGTGCCAAGCAGACTCGATGTTGAGTGCAGAGCCCAATGTGAGGCTCGATCTCACGACCCTGAAAATTCAAGACGTGAGCTGAGATCAAGAGTCAGAGGCTTAACCAACTGAGCCACCCAGGCACCCCAGGGCTATGTATTTTGTTTTTATTCTTATTTTTATTTTTTTAAAGATTCCATTTATCTATTTGACAGACAGAGATCACAAGTAGTCAGAGAGGCAGGCAGAAAGAGAGGGGGAAGCAGGCTCCCCGCTGAGCAGAGAGCCCGATGTGGGGCTCGATCCCAGGATCCTGAGATCACAACAGAGCCGAAGGCAGAGGCTCAACCCACTGAGCCACCCAGGTGCCCCAGGGCTATGTATTTTAAATAGTGAACCTATATGTGTCTATTTTGATGAATGACCTTCATAGCTTTAAAATTTTACCTTTGGATTCTTTTAATTTCCTATATATAAAATCTTCTAATCCTTACATATTTTATTTCTCTTAACTTCATGCACAGACTATGTTTTTCAGGAAAATGTATTAGAGAGGCAGTGATAATAGGCATCCTTGCCTTTTCTTTTTTATTTAAATGGAATTAATTTATGTTCCAGTAGCCAAGGTAATGTCTCTTCTAGATACACGATAGAAAATTTTAACAATTTAAGGGATATCTCCTTTATTCCTGGTATTAAGAGTTTTATCATAAATGGTTTTGGAATTTTACCAAATGCTTTTCATCTGCAACTATGGAAGTGATCATGTCATTATTCTCTTTAATTTGTAAATGTGGGAGATGAAATACAAAGGTATTTTGGGTTTTCTAACATTAGACAAATCTTATAGCACTGGGATGTCATGATTTATTAAGAGATTTGTATTATGTATGTAATATACATTATATTAATAAGTATATATAGTTTAATTCACTAAGGATTATTGTATCTATAGTCATAAAAGAGATTGGCCCATAATTTATCTTTCTCATACTGTAATTATCTGATTTTATAATAATATTTTGACTTCATAAAATAAATTAGAGTACATCATATCTTTCTCTCTTGTCTAGAATTTCTACAAGGTTTGAGAAACCAGTTTCTTGCAAGTTTAGTAAAACTTGCCCATAAAAATATCAGAAGATGGTTATTTTCCTTCTAAGAAGATTTTAAATATTGATTCAAAGTCTTTCAACTTTCTATGTATTACCAGTATGGTTTTACTAAATTATATTTTTTCTACAGGGGTGCCTGGGTGGCTCAGTGGGTTAAAGCCTCTGCCTTTGGCTCAGGTCATGATCCCAGGGTCCTGGGATGGAGCCCCGGCATCGGGCTCTCTGCTCAGCAGGGAGCCTGCTTCCTTCTCTCTCTCTGCCTGCCTCTCTGCCTACCTGTGATCTCTGTCTGACAAATAAATAAATAAAATCTTAAAAAAAAAAATTACGTTTTTTCTACAAACATCCCATTTCATTTAAGTTTTCAAATATGCTGGAATAAATTTACTCATAGTATTTTCATTATCTCATTTGTCTCCACTGGATATATAATATGCCCCATTATTCTTAATACCATTTAGTTGTATCTTCTGTCTTTTTGTTTCTTATCAGTATCACTGTATCAGTACCCACT
Source organism: Neogale vison (assembly GCF_020171115.1). Taxonomy (NCBI): domain Eukaryota; kingdom Metazoa; phylum Chordata; class Mammalia; order Carnivora; family Mustelidae; genus Neogale; species Neogale vison. The sequence continues at coordinate 100,156,904 of NC_058105.1, forward strand.
ATATTAGTTTTTCAAAGAACCAACTTTTGAGTTCAGTGAGCCAATCTTCTATAAACTTGTTTTCTATTCTTTAATTTTTACTTTTTCATTTTATCTACATTCTACATCCCTTAAGTTTAATCTATTATTATTAAGTTGAACACTTGAAACTTCTAATCATTTTTTATCTACTATCAGCATTTAAGACTACACATCATCTAAATACCATTTTTCCTGCATTCTGTAAGTGTATTTATTCATTTATTGCTTAACCACTGGAATTTAATATAACAGATGGAATTAACTCAACACAGATGCAGGCCTAATTGTCTAAAGAAAACAACAGAAGTTACTATGTGTTTCAAGTTAAGTTCTCAAATTTAATACTCAAACACTATTTGTATCAGGGAATGTTATCATGTTTTGATGTATGGTACTTCAATTATTATTTATTTGCAGAATTCAGTACGATATCTTCTTTGATTCCCTATAGTATATTCTATAGTGTCCGACTCCTAATTTTGGCTCAGGTTATAATCACAGGGTCATGAGATTGAGCCCCTCTGTCAGACTCTGCACTCATGAGTCTGCTTGAGATTCTCCCTCTGCCCCTCCCCAACTCATGTGTGTGTGCATGTGCTCTTTCCCTCTCTCTCTCTAAAATTAAATTAAAAAAACAAAATGAGTTTTTTTAAAGTTCCAAATGTATGGCAGATCTGTTAATATTTTAATGATTTTAAAATTATAATTATTATCAGAAAACATAGTATATATAAATGATGTCAATTTTTTAAAAAATGTGTTACATTTGAGGGGCACCTGGGTGACACATTTGATTAAGCATCCAACTCCTGGTTTCAGCCCAGGTCATGATCTCAGGATTGTGGGACTGAGCCCTGAGTCAGGTTCCATGCTCAGTGGGGAGTCTGCTTGGGATTCTCTCTCCATCTCCCTCTGCTTACCCCCCATCCTGCTCATGCTCTCAACAAAATAAATCATCTTTTTTTTTAATTGTTAATTTAGAACTATAGAATGATACACTCTCAATTTTTGTAAATACCTCCTAGATGGTTGAGAAAAATGTCTACTCTGTAACTACAGGGTGTGGTAATTTATAGCACTATTTTTAATACGACTTTTAGTATTTTTAATAATATTAGTATTAAATGAATGAGACTTTTAAAACACCATTTCCAAGTTTTCTTTATCAATACATGTATTTTTGTCCTTTGGACTCATCAATAATTGAGATATGTGTTGAAACATCCTATAGTGATGAAGGACTAGTCAATTTCCCTGTATTATTTTAATTTGGGGTTTATATATTTTAGTTGTGCATATAATTTTAGAATTCTGATAGTTTCTGATATAAAAGCTGTACCTTATATAATTAATGTATTTTTAATATTAAAAATACATTTTACCTCTTAAATAAGGTTATGGCATGTAAAATTAACACTGTTATCCAGGTTTCTTATGTTTATTCTGCTGTAACTGCTCCTAACATTTCGGTTTGGTGGTTCTCAACTGGGAGTGGTTCTGCATCCCAGGGGACATGTAGCAATGTGTGGAGACAATTTTTTTTCTGTCATAACTGGGGGAGGATGCTGTTAGTTAAAGACCAGGGAAGCTGCTAAACATCCTACTATGTACAAATTAGCCTCCAGTGAAAAAAAAGCATCTTTCCCAAAATGTCAACAGTTCTGAAGTTGAGAAACCCTGCTTTACTTCACTCTTTCTTTTCCTTATGCTTCACATATACTTCTTTTAACAGATAGTTGTATTTTTTTTTCTTACTTACTCTAACATTCTCTATCTTTTAACTAGTCGGAGTAACTTATTTACATTTAATGGTCTTACTCAACTGCTTAAGAGTTTTTGTCATCATTTTTGTTTCAGTTTTTTCTTGCTTTTTAAAGTATGCATCTCTTTTTCTCTCTTACAAAATTAACCATGATTCTGTTGGTTTCTATAGTGTTTGTATAGTTATATACAATCTTACGTTGTGTGGATGTCCTTAAAAATTTACTCTACATACTTTGTTTAAAAATTCCTGCAAGTTGAGAGACTATGGACTCTGAAAAACAATCTGAGGGTTTTGAAGGGGTGGAGGGTGGGAGGTTGGGGGAACCAGGTGGTGGGTATTATAGAGGGCACGGATTGCATGGAGCACTGGGTGTGATGTAAAAATAATGAATACTGTTACGCTAAAAAAAAAAAAAGACACCCTATTTAATGCAAAAAAAAAAATTCCTGCAAGTTATATTTGGTTCATTTCCAAGTCTATGTTATATACTTCCATGTTAATTACTAATTTTTATAATGTTATCTTATTTTACAAAATTATTCATATTCTGTGTCTGATAATTCCAATATCTGAATGACTTAGGAGTCTAAATTTCAAGATGGGGGGCACCTGGGTGTCTCAGTGGTTTAAAGCCTCTGCCTTGGGCTCAGGTCATGATCTCAGGGTCCTGGGATCAAGCCCCACATCGGGCTCTCTGCTGCTCAGCAGGGAGCCTGCTTCCTCCTCTTACTCTGCCTGCCTCTCTGCCTACCTGTGATCTGTCTGTCAAATAAATAAAATCTTTAAAAACTAAATAAATAAATTTCAAGATGGTTGTTTGTGCTCTAAATGTAACTCTAAATGGTGGTATCTTTCCTCCTTATAAGTTTTGCAATACTTGATACTGCACTCATGTGTGGTTGACAGCAATTGTGGAAACTGAAATATGAGCCAAAACTGAGGACAGCTTCATTTAGAAGAGAGGTTCACAAAGTGCGGTCCATGCATCAGCAGTGTAAGCATCATCTGGAAACTTCCTAGAAATACAAATTATTACATACCTTTCCAGGCTTCCTGAATCATAAATTCTGGGGATGGAAGCAACAATGTTTGTTTTATAAAGCGTCTCAGGTGATGCTGATATACACCAACATTTAAGAACCACTGATCTAGAAAAGATTTGCTTGCTTCTTCTGAAAGGTGGAAGGATTTACTCACGTGAACTATTTTAGCCTCCTCCATTGTCACTGGATTAATCCAGGAATTTGAGATTGTTTTCCTACCTTGAAGAAGATGCCTCAGGTTTTAAGAATAAGCCTACATTTCGCAGATTATTAAACCACACCACTCCTACTCTGGTTTGGTTTCTGCTTATAAGTAGGTACTGATTTGGTCTAGTCTGATTTGAACCCTTTGGAGACCTCCCATATTCCTCAGATGCCAGCAATTAATTAATTGCCTAATTAATTAATTAAACACACACATAATTTACTTGTTTTGTAATGCAAGGGTACATAATGTATCTAGGGCAATATGCTATTAGGGTTTGGGCTGTTGATAAATTTTTTTAAAAATGAAAACAGACTGTATTCTGCTATACTATGTACATGTGATAGGCAGAACTCTGAGATTGTTCCCAAGAGCTTAGTGTACATACAAACTCTGCATAATTCTCACCCCTTGGGTGGCAGAATGTGTAAATATGATACTACTTTGGTGAATCAGCTGTGTTATACAGCCATGGTAAAGGGACTTTCCATATGTAATTAATATCCCAAATTAAATGAATTCAAGTAAAGCAAAAGGGAGATTATCATGGGTGGATTAGACCTAATTAGGTAAGATCTTAAAAGAAGGGCTGGAGGTCAGATAAGTCAGACAGATGGTACGCTTCTGGCTTTCAATGAGTAAAGTCCCATGGTGGGTGGAGGAATGACATGGTTAGGATTTGAGGGTGGCCTCTAAGAGCCGAGAGTGGTCTCAGCCAACAGCGAGCAAAAAAATGATACCTTAGTTCTACAACTAAATGTATTAGTCTTGCCAACAACCAGATAGACTGCAGGAGGACTGAGCCTCAGATCAGACAGTTGCTATAGTCTGCACCTTGACTTTTGCTTACTGAGACCATAAGCAGTGGATGCAGCTAAACGAACCTAGACTCCTGACCCAAAGAAACGATGAGAGAACAAACTGATGTTTTCTGGCACTAAGTTTGTGGTAGCTTGTCACACAGAAATAGGAAGCTTGCTTTTTGTACCACAAAGAGAGATGTATCAAAATTTTTTACAAGAAAATAAAATGACTAATTGTGAAATAATTAAGTGGGGTTTAAGAATTTTTAAGTTAAATGCACAGTTAAATATTCTAATAGTTCATTCCAACTATAGAAACAAGTCATTGCTAAAAACTCACATTACAAAGAAACAAACAGAAAAGCACATAATGAAAATGTGGTAAATTCACATTAAGCATTTACCTGAAATAGTTTTGAGGTAAAATGTTGATATCCATCACAGTTGTTACACCCAGAGGAACAGGAGTGAAAAATATGAATGGAGGGTCAAACAACAACATGGGTGATTTCACCTCTCCGACCAAACATAACATTCGATAGCAAACTGGATTATCATTTAGATGAATGGGAATATCAGCTGTGTATTTACTAGGATGATCTAACAAAAAACAATTTTAAAAATATCTTAGATTTTTTCACATACCAAAAAACATATACTTAGTTTAAACCTTATTAAATATTAAAATGTGCTAAGAAGTTACAGCTCAGTGGAAGATAGATTACCCAGAAACTGGAATTATCCTGCCACAGAACTTAAAACATAAAACAAAATGTCACTGAATCAAAAATATTCTAAAGTGCACTATGCCTATAAATAGAGCAGGTATCCTTAAAGCAAATTTTCATTATTATTGGAAAATATCTATACCTGGAAGAAACAGTGGAACAGGACTTCTTTTTTTTTTTATTGTTTTCCGTGCCTTAACAGGAGTGGCCCATCCCTTTATCATATGCAGTGTGAACATGAGGTCAGATAGTTGCCACAAGGATCTCAGGGGACTAGTACTGAGAAATGGGTGTGCCCAGACGAAAGGAATGTGGTTCCTCCCAGATTTTTAAGTTTATGGAAAGCTACCAGTGTTGACCAGCTGGCTAATATCACCTGGTAGAGAAAGACAGGAACGGGCGCCTGGGTGGCTCAGTGGGTTAAAGCCTCTGCCTCCAGCTCAGGTCATGATCCCAGGATTCTAGGATGGAGCTCTGCATCAGGCTCTCTGCTCAGCAGGGAGCCTGCTTCCCTTGCTCTCTCTCTGCCTGTCTCTCTGCCTACTTGTGATCTCTGTCTGTCAAATAAATAAATAAAATCTTAAAAAAAAAAAAAGAAAAGAAAAAAAAAGACAGGAAATTCCCATGTGGCAACTCACTATGAGGAAATGTAATCTGTATTGGAGAAAAGGGCTCATCATGTGGGGGTGCAGGCTAGTCCCAAACAGGTCCCATCCCAGCAAGCTACCAATGCCCTCTTAGACTCAAATGCCAAACAATGTCTCCTAGAGAGGAAAATGTGATCTGGTGAATATAAACTCAAGGTAATCTTAGAATTCAAACACAGGACACTGGCACAGATCAGGGCCACCACCAGTATCACGAGAGCATATGATGAGTTCTCTATGATGCATGTTCAATGGTAACACATTGTGAACCATACACAAAAACAATGGAATCAGCGAACTAATCATACCCACTAGATTTCTCTGTGCTGGCTGCCTTCACTTGGTCCAATCAGTCTTACTTGTTCATACAGTGTGAGGAGAGGTGGCTGGAGAAGGAAGTGAATTAATGACTTCCTACTAATAATGACAGATGAGCACTAGAAAAACTATGTGAAAACACCAGAGACTATATCCATATCCTGAGCTGAGAAAATGAATTATAGTAGAATTTTTGAGTTTAAAAACACTGTAAATCAAACAAACAAACAAAAAAACCCAAACCTCTAAATGCAGAGAGAAATTGGTGAGGGAACAGAAGGCTGGCTGAGGACAAAGCAAAAGGCTGACACCTTGCAACCTCCTCCCCACCCCCACTCCTGGGTGGGACATATGTGACATTCTTTAGGAATCTCCCACCCATCTTAATGTTAATACCTTGCTAGAGGGCAAAATAACCTTGGCAATGGAAAGGCCTCTGGTATCCAGTATCTTTGTAGGTCCTCTTTAGCATATGAAAGTTCTATTGAAACCTCCCTTTTCCTTACTTCCCCCAACCCCATGGTATATAACCTGCCATCCCTCACAACCCCTGGGCCGCAGCTCTTCCTGGCCAGGAGTCCTGTCCCTGTGCTTTAATGAACCACCATTTTGCACCAAAGATGTCTCAAGAATTCTTTCTTGGTCATTGGCTCCGGACCTCACCCCACCGAACCTCACCTATGTTCTAAAACTTCATCAAAATGATGGTTTCATTTAATAAATCTGATATTGTAAAAATTATTTGGGGGGAATGAAAGTCAAGTTCATTACTTCTGAAGATAGGCAAGGTTTTAATTAGGACACACTGAATTCTGAATTTTGAATGGGCAATTTTGAGCTTATTTCTGCATTTCACACCCGGTAAATGTTTCTGGGGTCATGGAGAAGGGCATTCCCTGTGTAACCTAAGACTACTAGAGATTCAGTAACATATTTTTCTAAGCTCAGGTGGGTCTTCTCTCTCATCTGAGATGTAAGTTACATAAATGTGTTACAGACATGTTTTTCTTAAGAGTAAGGTTGAAATCCTAAGAGGGCAATTCATAGACTTGACTGCTTAGGCTTAGCTCCATACTGAAGGAAAAGCCAAATGAAAATACTACTTATTTCCTCCTAGATTATCTATTTTATTTCATCTAGATAAAAATGTTGATATAGACATAAAAGAGAAGCTCTATACAGAAATGCACATGGTGGCTTTGGCTAGACTGGCTTTCCTATAATTTCTTTCAGGACTACATAATAGAAACTGAGAAGAAATACATAGAAATACATAATGAAACCTAATTACTTTTACAAAATAAGCTTCAGAATGAGGAGTATATGTGATTTTTCTATTATATTTTCAGAGTTCTAAACAGATAATAAAAGATGAAACATTTTTCAAATCTATCAATCACAGTACTCTATGTACTATTTCTTGCACATAGAACTAAAATGATTATAAAAATGCCACACTGAAAAAAAAAATAATAAGATGTCATGCTAATAGATGTACCAGGACACTGAGCTAAGGCAACACAGTGCTAATAGCATATTACTGAGAAAATATACAGCTGAATGAACTCTAAAAAGCATAAAAGCCATAATAGGTTCTTATCATGCCTTTTCTGTTGATAACGTAGCTAGTTCTTGGTATTTTCTTTCAATTGCCACATTTGTTCTAGATATGTAAAACAGTACCATCCCAAAGATTCTCAGAGTGATTTACAGAGGGCATACCCTCAGGAAGAACCTGTAGGTAAAGGCAGAAGCAAAACAGAGGAGGACAAGAAGATATGAAAAGTTGTGGTTCTAAAATCCAGATTCAGACTGATCCCACAGGCAGCTATGGGATGGGAAGTCACCAGAGAGGTTGGCCCCGCTGAGGGAGAGGTAGATGGGCCAGCTGAGGTAGTAGAGCTGGTAAAGCTCACCCTCCTGGACACCTGTGCATGGAGCATCTTCCTTCCATCAAGGGGAAGAAAGGGACAGATATAACCTGTCAGAAGCCAATACCCACAACTGAGAGATAGATCGAAAAAGCCAGTAATGGGAATCTGGATAGGCCCAAACAGCATACCAAAGACTGAAATTCTGATGTTGCTTTTTAAGTAAGAATAATTAAGAAGAATGACAGGTAAGCTACTGTAACACCCTTTTAAATAGAAAAAACAGTCTGGAAATGGCATTTGGTGTGATTCTTTAGTTATGGCATATGAACTATAAAGATATTGAAGCAGATGCTTTAAATTAAAGACAAATACCAGTATAGAGTTCCTCAAAAAGGAGAAAAAGATGTGTTTCCAAGCATCTTCCTGCTGTTCCTCTGCTTCAGTCTGCTTAAAGAAGTTGGTTGTTAATACCCTCACTTCCTGAAGCTCATTACCAGAAAAATTCTATTTTCTTTATGCAGCATGGATTCTCAAGTTGGGAATGTGCCCCCTGGGTTGTGAAACCTTGAGGCTGTTTACATGAGAACTGAGAACAATCTTATTCAAGGAAAGTGAGAGTCTAACCACCCAAATTAGATTCAAGAACAGTGGTTTGGATTCAGATGGGATTGGAGATTTGCTTTGAGCTCAGTATGGGTCACATATTCTATCACAGCCCCAGCCACTGTCCTTGTGGCAGTCCAAGGAAGAGATCAGAAAGGGGAAGTGAAAACGTTGGGTTGGTGGGCTCCGGGAGTGCAGGAGGAACAATGGAAATGACCACCAGGTCCCACAATCTTCCAGCCTCCTTTCCCCGCCCCTTTCCTTCACCCTTGACTCTCCCGCCAAAAGGATGAATGCCCAGGTCACCTCTCTATAGGTAACCCGATACCTATGCAGGAAACAGATAAAAGACCCCCGCCAACTCCTTCCACCACTCCCCTTTCCAGAGCCGAGGAACCTCGCCGGAAGGTGCCCACCTCTTCCCGGCATGACTTTGCTGGCTCCCCTTCTCCTGAGCCCTGAAACTTCACCAGAGAGTGCCTTTAATAAATCTTGCCTTGCACCCACTTCGCCTGGTGTCGTGTTTATCTTGCCTATAAAACCTTACAGAAAAGTAAAAACCACCTCACTAAAACTCTGACAGTGTAAGGCAGCCTTACTTAGTGGTCTAGCCATGTGGAGTAATGTAGGTCTACCCTACTTTAGGTGATATTTATGGCAAAGGATGCATCTATGATGAGGGAGCAGACCGCTGGCTGAAGACAAAGCAAAAGCTGGCACCTTGCACCCCCTCTCCACCCGCTCCCCTCCGTAATATGTGCAGCATTCCTCAGGCACCCCTGACTGCCATAAATGATAAACAAATAGTTAACTTGCAGAGATCACAATCCTGCAAGACAGGAATCTCCCTTGCTCTACAAATGTCCTAGAGATCTACAAACAGGGAGGTTACCTTATCAATAGCACAAATTTCCAGAGGCAAATAACTCTCAGTTCCTCAAGCCCTAATGTCTCCCTCCCCATCATAAACGAAACTGGAGGAGGCTGAGGTAGAAGGGAATGTAAATGATAGCAGGATCATAACACCCCACCAAGAATCTCCCAACTATCTTGATGTTAATGGCTGGCCTAAAGACGACATTGATCAAGCCACAAGGACAAGGCCTCCTCCCTGCACCTTGTAGGCCCTCTTTAACATGAAAACTCAGTTGAAACCTCCCTTCCCTTCACCTTCCCCAACTGCAAGGTACATAACCTGCCATCCCTCACAACCCGGGGCAGCAGCTATTCCTGCCCACGGGTCCTGTCCCTGTGCTTTAATAAACCACCATTTTGCACCAAAGATGTCTCAAGAATTCTTTCTTGGTCATTGGCTCTGGACCTCACCCCACCAAACCTCACCTAGGTTCTTGAACTTCATCATCTATAAGCCAAAGGAAAAAAAAACAGAATGAGACATAAAGCCCCCCCACCCCCCCACCATGGCTTGGGATAAGAGGCTTATCACAGATTACAAGGAAAGAAAAGGACAGAAGCAAAGTTTAATCTGTTTCTAATGCCTGCTAGAAGAAAATGGCAGATGCTACATTTAGGCTACAGGATAGCCCAAAGAACAATGCTAAGATCTCACCAATATAACTGAAAAAAAATCCCAAGTTAATAAATGATTAACATACACACACACACAAAAATTTGTCAACAGAAACCCCCTGAGAAAGTTCAAGCATTGGACATATATACATATGAATATACCTAAAAAATGTGTGTGTGTGTGTGTGTGTGTGTGTGTGTATGTTATAGAATTGAAAAATACAACGACTGAAATGAAAAATGAAAAATTCACTAGAGGGATTCAACAGATTTGAACTAGCTAAACAAAGATTCAGCCAACATGAAAAAATGTCAGTTGAATTTATTCAGTCTAAGGAATAGAAAGAAAAAAGGCTTTATCTTTAACTGAAGATGGTATTTAAGCCTGAATTCTAAGCCACCTCTGAGACTTTCATTTTCACCTGAGTTATCTCCCATGTATACATGAACCTTACATGTATACATGAAATACACATGTTAATAAACTTGTTTGTTTTCCAAGAAAGAAAGAAAAAAGAATGAAAAATAAACAGAGCCTCAGAAATCTATAGGGCATCATGAAGAACACTAATATATGCAAAATAAGAACCCTTAGGATGGAGAAGAGATACAGAGGGTGAAACACTGTTTGAAGAAATAAGGGCCAAAACATCCAAAATTCAGTTTTAAAATTTTAATTAAAAATTTAATTTAAAAAATTAATCTAAACATGTAAAAATTTCAGTGAACTGAAGCAGCAATCCAAAAACTTCTCACATATAACAGCCAAAACCCAAATGTACTCATTGGTGAAGTCTACTAAACATTTTGAGAAGAATTAATATCTATCGTTATATAAATATCTTTCTATTAATATGTATGTACATGAATACTTCCCAAGACATTCTCTAAGACAATGGTAAAAGAAAAGAACACTTCTGTTTATGGCCAATTGATTTTTTAATAAGGGTACCAAGACAATTCAATGAGGAAACAATATTCTTTTCAATAAATGATGCTGGGACAAGTAAATATACCCGTGCAAAAGAATGAGGATGGAGTCCTACCTTACACTGCATTAAAAAAAATAACTCAAAATAAGCTATAGACTTAAATGTAAGAGGTAAAATTACATGATTTTAGGAGGAAACATCAGAATAATTCACCATGACCTCAGGTTATGTAACGCTTTCATAGATATAGTGCTGAAGGGGTCCATGCGTGGCTAAGTTGTTAAGAAATCTGACTTTGGCACAGGTCATGATCTCAAGGTCCTGGAATCAAACCCCGCATCAGGCTCCCTGCTCAGCGGGGAATGTACTTTTCCCTCACCCTCTACCCCTCCCCCTGCTCATGCTCTCTCTTTAATAAATAAATAAAATCTAAAATATATATATATATATATATAAATATAACTCTGAAAAGCCAAAGTAACAAAAGAAGAACTGGATAAATTAGACTTCATCAAAATTGAGCTATTTCCATTAGTTGAAAAGAGAAATCTCAGAGTGATTATTTTTCAAATTGCATATGTAATAAAATAATTTTATTCAGACTACATGAAGAACAATGAAAACTCAAAAATAAAAAGACAGCCAAATTTTAAAATCAACAAATGATTCAAACAGACCTTTCTCCAAAGATGACATACAAACTGACAATAAGCACATGTAAAGGTACTCAACATCTTTAGTCATTAGGGAAATGCAAATAGTAACTACGATAACCTACTACTTCATACTCGCTAGGATAGCTAGAATTTAAAAAATTAAAAGAAGAGTTAGCAAGATGTAGAGAAACTGAAACCCTCATTTACTGCTGATAATATTTTAAATTGTTACAGTTACTTTGTGAAACAGTTTGGCACTTTCTTAAAATATTAAACATCAAGTGGCGCCTCGGTGGCTCAGTCAGTTAAGTGTCTGCCTTCGGCTCAGGTCATGATCTTAGGGTGCTGGGATAGAGCCCTATATCAAACACTCTGCTCAGCGGGGAGTTTGCCTCTTCCTCTGCCCCCATCCCACTCATGCGCTCTCTCTCTCTCGCAAAAATAAATAAATAAAATATTTAAAAAGATATAATACCCATCAAATTATCCTATGAACCAATACCACTCTATGATATATAACCAATTAAAGGAAAACATGTAGCCTCACAGAACTGTACATGAATATTCACAGCTGTTATATTCATAAGAGTCAAAAAGTAGAAATGATCCAAATGTCCATCAACTGAATAGACAGTGCATGTCTATGCACAGAGAACATGTGATATATCCTTACAATTACTGGTAATAGAAAGGAATTAAGTATTGACTGGTGCTACAACATGGATGAACCTTGAAATAATTATGCAGTGTGAAGGAAGCCAATTACGAGAGGACACACATTGTATGATTCTATTCATATGAAATGTGAATCATATTCCTAGAGACTGCAAATAGTGGTCAGCAGTATTTGAATGGGACACAGGGCCTGACTACCAATGGGAATGGGCTTTCCCTCACAGGCAATGAAAATAAATGTTTTTAAAACTAGGCTGTGGTGACGGTTGCCCAACTGTGACTACCCTAAAAACTAGTACCCTGTACACTTAAAAAAAAATGTATGTAATGATCTGTGAATCAGATTTCAATAAAGTTGTGATTAAAAAGACACTTTCAACAATAATCACTTCTGAGTGTGAATTTTTTCTTTATAGTATCTCATCTAAAATATAAGAATTTAGGGCAAAATAGAAGGCATCTTCTTCTTCCTCTTCCAGTAGTATCCCCATCTTAATGAACAATAAAAACAACTGAGAAAACGAGAAAATAGATGCATACTTGATTGGAAAGAACTACTAAGGCAAAGTTATGAGGGCTGTATTCAGTGCCATATGAGCCAGGAAAAGTAAAAATTATCTGCACTAGAAGAAAATAAATGAGGGTGACCAAAACATCAAGGAGATGCTACCCTGGTCCCAACTCAGAAAACCCCTATAACTCAACTCCAACTCCCCGAAGACTCCTTTCTCCATTCAGCTGTTTGGTTCTGAAGAACCTAGCACTGCCATCCAATCTGTCGGCTTTGATCTGCGAGTCTTGCCTTGCGTCCTGTTACCTCAATGCCTTAGAGATGGAGAAGACTCCAGCCCACTGATGAAGCAGTGGGAGGAATGGAATGATACAGGTAGTGTATAAACACTAACTAGTGTGTAAACACAAACCAGAAATAAAATTCCAAAGTATTTCAACAATTTCCTGAGTAAGAAATAAACCCATACTATAATTTCGTCGGTGGGCAAGTTCACGGATATTGTTCCATCATAGAACTGATGGGAAAATATGTATCCAAAGAGGCATTGCTTTCAAATGTTTCAAGATAACATAGAGAAGAGAAATAAGATGTATGGTAAATAAAACAAAAATTAGATCCAGACATAAAAGTTATGAAAAATAATAAAAATACAAAGGAAATGTAAAATTAAACTGCCTAAAAATGAATATGTAACACAAAATACGAATAAATTAAATCCCCCTCCTAAGAATCACATTTCAGTCTTGCTCAGAAAGAAAGACAATGTCCTTTACTTTCTTTTTTTTTGTAATATAATTTTTTATTTTTTATATAACATATATGTCATATGTCTTTTGCTTTCTAATACTGGTCTTAAATTTAAAAGACACAGACTGAAAATAAAATGAAGTATCAACCAAAGGCTGACAAAAGAAAGACAAAGTGACAATGTGTCACATAAACAGCATTCAAGCAAATAGCATTTTTAGAAAAAAGAACATTATTTTAAATGTATATACTTATTTATAAAAGATATATAAGACATAAACTTTTTATAACATTTAGATACACAAAGCAAAACCTATTGGAATGGAAAAAGTTTTAACAAACTGTCATTGTAGTAACAGGTTCAGATAGATTACAATAAACAACTGTAATGCAACTGTAATATAAATGTACTATAACAACAATATATTAACAGATTCAGAAGGAGAATAAGGCAGAGGAAGAGATATTGTCAATAGAGAAACAAACTCATTAGTTACTATGATTTTAGATTTTAAAACTATTTACTTAGAAAACAAAGAGAATAATCTTTGAAAAACTTCCAGATTTAACCACAGAAGTTCAGTATAGGAGCCAAGAGCCAGATAAACTACAAATACATTCTTTTATATAGATAGATAGATAGATAGATAGCTAATTAAAAAGAGTAACTTAAAAATATCATTCAAATAATAATGCATATAAAATAAAATTTCATCACTAGAAAAACATGGTATTCATTGAAGGGAAAAACTCAATTGTATGCCTTTTTCTAGAAACAGGAAAAAAAATAATGTATAGTTCATTTAGAAAAGTAAACGTGCAAGAATGGCCAAGAATTTTTGTAACAGATTTGTAATGACAGAAAATTTGTCACACCAATGACAAAAAGGTACAATGAAGTTGTTTAATTAAAAAAAACCAGTAAAGAAGTGGACATATAGATAAATAGACATGCTGACCAGATTCCCCCACAGCAAGTAATCCAAGAGTACAAGCTAGATGTGGCAATGCCTTTTCTTACCTACACTGCAAGTCACAAACCACCACATCTGGAATATCCCAAGGGTAATATATCAGTCTTATGTGACGTGGGAGGGGACTCTATAAGGGCGTGAATACCAAGAGGTGAGGATCACTGGGAGTAATTTTGGGGGATGGTGACCACAAAATTCTAGTACAAAACTTCTTAGAACTGTTTTAAGAACACATAATAAAAAAAACCTAAACTTTTGTGTACATGGTAAAGTTAAATAATATGTGAGAGACAAATTGAAATATCTATAACAAATGCAGGAAAAAAGTACTTACTTGGACAGAAACTTACGGAAATATTACATTCTTCATGTGGGTGCAGAATCCCACTCAGCACACTAATCTTGAATATGCCATCTTTGAAAAGTTTCCCAGTGCCACTAATATCCAAAGTCCATTCCACATCTTGTTTTGAAGTATTATGTAAGACAAGATCCTGTTTACAAACAAAATAACTAATTAAATAAGACATTTATAAAAATTATAATATGCAATATAAAATTTAGCTTCTTTTACCATGCCAACTTGAAGAACCTATGTACAAAATCAAATGATTAAAAGTGGAATTCATGGAGAGATCGTTTTAAAAGTGATGTTGGGCAAAAAAGTGGTATGCAAGTGTGTTCATTGCCTATTAACAACTATGAAAAATACACAAAGGACAGTGGGGTAAAATAAAAGCATCAACATAGCTATGCTAGCTAGCAAGGATGGAGAGAAGCTGCAATCCTCATTCATGGTTGTGAGACTGTAAAATGGTATAGTCACTTTGGAAGACAGTTCAGTAGTTTCTTATAATGTTAAACATATGACTACCATATGACACAGTATTACCACTCCTAAGTATTTACTTAAGTGAAGTGAAAACCGATGTTCACATAAAAATTCTGTATGTTAGTGTTTATAATAGCTTTGTTCATTGCAAAACAATGGAGGAAGAAACCCCAAGATTTCCTTTAAATAATGAATGGATAAACATTCCATACAATGGGCTAAAATTCAGTGATGAAGTAAGTGAAGTATTAATTCAACAAAAATATAAATGAATATTAAATACATCTTGCGAAGTGAAAGATGCCAGACCCAAATGGCTAAATTTTGTATAATTAAATTACCTGTCAATCTGGAAATGCAAAATTGCATGGATGGAAAAAAACGAATCAGTGGTTGCCAAGTATTGGTGGAAGGAGTAATAGCTTACTACAAAGGGGTTACACTGAGAATTTGCAGTGTCATGAAACTGTTCTGTAATGTATTGAAGTGGTAGACAAAATTATTCTATGTATTTTTCAAAACCCATAGAACTGTATACTACTAAGAATGGATTTGAATGTATGTAAATTAAAAACAATCAAACAACATTTTGAGAATTCCAGGATGGATTGTAGAATTCAACACACTATATTACAGACGTATGAAATAGTACCACCAAAGTTAGTGGGGGTGAGGAGGAATGGCTTAAGTAACAGAAAACCTATGTTTTGAATGGAAGCTATAAAGTTAAAGACAAAAAAATACTCTTTATAAACACTGTTGGTAAATATGTTGGTAAATATGTTAGCAATTCTAGCTACAGGTTAAAAATTCTGAAACCTCCTTACTAGTACACTGCAGTTAAAAAGTAAGCAAATACATTATGAATAAGAGAGCCACATTTCTTATTGTCAGAGAAAGTAGTTAAAAATGAGGAAGGAAGAAAGACTGGAATAAACTTTGTGTTAGATTAGATTAGATTCAGAAATACCAGTTTGAATTCACCTTTAGCTAGTTAGCTAAATAGATGGATGATAACAATAGAATGATCGATAAATTATAGATATATTTATATTTACAAGTTAGTATACAAATATTTCCTGATTCTATTTGCAAAAAGGACTTAGAATATGTGACATCCCAGTAGCAGTTAGCACACCTAGTGTACAGATCTTGGTTACTAAATGCCATTCTTCCATAAATGGCAGTGGGGTTTCTTGGAGAAAATATTGATTCTAGAGCTAGAAAAAAATAAAATAAAAGATAAACATGGACCATTTTTTAGCACCAGAAAGTATGAGAATGCTCAAAAAATCATAATGATGGGAGAATGCCTGGGTGGCTCAGTCTGTTAAACGTCTGCCTTCAGCTCAGGGCATGATTCCAGGGGCCTGAGATCTAGTCCCATATCCAGCTCCTTGCTGAGCTGGGAGACTGCTTCTCCCTCTGCCTGCTGCTCCCCTTGCTTGTGTGCGTGCTCTCTCTCTCGACAAATAAAGAAAATATCTTTTAAAAAAATCATAATGATGGAAGCATGTCAAAAGACCAATCTAAATGAATTCCAAATGGCCAGAGCTGGAACAAATTTAATAACAAAATAAATAATGTAATATTGATTATAACTGAATGTATAAATATTTGTGAGGTGACACTGGCATATTAAGTAATAAAATAACTAATAAAATAAATTTTCCTTGCAGACAAATTCCAAATAATATATATAAATCCCCCCCTCCAGAAGGTACAGCTTGACCCCCAACACCTTGAGTGTGGGTTGAAATTGACAACTCACTTCTAAAATGCAGTGTGTGGGGGGCACCTGAGTGACTCAGTGGGTTAAGCCTCTGCCTTTGGCTCAGGTCATGATCTCAGGGTCCTAGGATTGAGCCCTGTATCGGGCTTTCTGCTCAGAGAGAAGCCTGCTCCCCGCCCTCTCTCTGCCTGCCTCTCTGCCTACCTGTGATCTCTCTCTGTGTTAAATAAATAAATAAAATATTTTATAAATAAATTAATTAAATTAAATGCAGAGTGTGAAAAAACAGAAGCAGTTTATCCAACTTTTTTTCTGTTCTCCTGACATATATCACCAGTGATAAGTTATGCTGATATCACGTACTCCCTTCACATGATGTGACAAAAAAGACAATTCACGTCTGTTACATTCTGCCCCAAAACCCATGAAAAATAAGAATGAAGCTGAATCAGGTGGAAAAAATCAGAACAGTGAAAATTAAAGAACATTCTGAAACAGTACCAAAACAGTACTCTTAAAATATAACAAAGTCATTAAAAAATGAGCAAGACTGAGAGCCGGTCATATATCAGAGGAAACTAAATGAAACATGATACCCTTAATTGAACCCTAAACAATAAAAGAACATTACTGAAAAACAGGTGAAAAACAAATACAATCTAGGGTCTAACTAATAATTTTGTTCTAATGTTAATTTCTTAAGTCTGAAAAATATTTTATGCTGTATAGGTGTTAATAATAAGGAAAGTCATGTAAAGAATATACATAAACTCTTTGCACTATGTTTGTAATGTTCTGGTAAATCTGGGAGCTATATGCAGGACTTGTGTGCAGACTTGTCTCTCCAGTACAACATACTATTAAAATAAAACCCTCGGGACGCCTGGGTGGCTCAGTTGGTTGGACGACTGCCTTCGGCTCAGGTCATGATCCCGGAGTCCCGGGATCGAGTCCCGCATCAGGCTCCCAGCTCCATGGGGAGTCTGCTTCGCTCTCTGACCTTCTCCTCGCTCATGCTCTCTCTCACTGTCTCTCTCTCTCTCAAATAAATAAATAAAATCTTTAAAAAAACAAAAAACAAAAAACAAAAAACCCTCAACTAGGTATTGTTTTAACTTTACCCTTCAAATTTGAAAAGTATAGAATTATCCATACAACTGGCAACACAACAAAATAGTGTACTTCATCTCTTTCTAAAGTATGATTGATTTAAAATATTCAGGATTTTAAAATGAGTCAACTTTATCCCAAAGTCTCTCAGTACATAAACATCTATTTAAGTCTAATATTTGCATCTTATAAAGAAAAAAAAACACCCTTTAAAACAGAAGATGGAGATGTACTAGTCATCTGAATGCGTCATTTTACTCATTCTGAAATGAGGAAATGTTAGATCTCTAAAAATACTATCCACTTTCCAATCCTATCCCAAGAACAAAACTGATACAGTCATCTATAAGGAAACATTGTTTAGTACGTATAGTATTGTTAGTTTTTAAATACCTTCATCAAAATGATACATGTACACACCTTACACAAATAATTCCAAAATGCTTGTTTAAAAAAAGAGAACAGTTGTCCCAAAAAGACAAGCAAACAAAAAACAGATGACCCACTCAACTCCTCATCAAGAAATCTGCTTCCCTGAAGCAACTAATTTTAGCTAAATGTTGGATTTTCTCTAGTTATACCCTGATTCTAAATACAATGTTGATATGGTCTACTTTAGTTTTTTTTTTTTTATTGCTGCCTTAAATTACCACAAACTTAATAGTTTAAATGAACACAAATTTATAAAATTACAGTCTTGTAGGTTATAAGTTCAAAAGGCACATCACTGGACTAGGATCAAAGTGTTAGAAGGAACTATGATAGTTTCTGGAGGGCTCCAGAAAAGACTATTTCCTTGCTATTCCCAGTTTCTAGAAGGCAAACACATTCATTGGCTGATGGATTCCTTCCACTATCTTCAAATACAACAACATCATATCTCTCTACCCTTCTTCTGTCATCACATTTCCTTCTGAGCACAGGAAAGTTTCTCTGGTTTTAACCACTCGTGTAATTCAACTGGGACCACCTAGATAATCTAGCATCATTTCTCTTAATCAGGGTCCATCATCTCCATCACATGACACATCAGAAAAATATATTCTATAATACAAGAATTCATGCTATTCACTATTCACGCTAGTTCTTCTGTCAACTTTAGATAATCTCCTTTAATTACCCACTAGGTAAAATGAATTTTACTTCACTTTCTTCTACCATTCCCAACCCTTCTGTCAACTTAATCTTCACATACACATTGTACTTATCACACATAATATATATGATCAAATTTTTTTGCCCCATAAAATATTAAGACTTCTCTGTATTATATATTTTATTATGACTATATAAATATCCATGGCAAATTCAAGTAGTGCATCATAGACACATTTCTTTCTCTGCGGGGCCAATGTGACTCTTTTGCCACTCAAGAGAGAAGGCTCTTGTCTAGATTGTCTTTTATTATGCCAAATGAATAAAATTTCAATGATATAAAATACTCTCATATTTATAAAGGGACTGCTTTTCCTTTGGATTCAATCCAGTTCAGCTCACTAAAGCTTCCTTTCTAGCCCCACATACAAAGTCTTCTGCATCCTTGAAGTTATGTTAGAGTCAGAAGTTTTACTGATATTTTATACTTGAAACAGTCACATGTTAATTTCAGAAGAGATCCTATATTCTTCTCTAACTATAATTTCATATAGGACTCTGCTATTATTTGACACATGCAATGTTAAATATTTTTGTCATGCAATTTTTCTTCAAAGCTACAGAGGTTCAGAATTAATTGTAGGAAAGGCAATATATAACATAATAAAGAGTTACTATAAATACAAATTTCTAATATATATGCATGAGCTTCCTTTATGCATTTTTTTTTCTTCTAGGTAGATTCATAATTAGGAGAGACAGAGATATCTAGTAAGAAAAAAGACTAGATTTTTATAGAAGTCACCTTATTATATACCTGGATCTTTCCAATTTTTATTATTACCTTTCACCACATTTTCTTACCTGAATGGAATATACGCCACATTAATTAATCATAGCTTCTATTTATATAAGAAGATACTAGTAACTTAATTCTATTTAAAATATTTTGAATAATCCTATTAAATATATGTATATATTAAAAATGTATATATAAAAATGAGTATTTGTATACTTTGATAATTACTTCTGAGAAATATTATATGTATAAGTTCTCTAAAACAAAGTATTCCTACAATATGTGCTTCAGAATAACCAACTCAGTAAACTAAAAACCATAATAAAAAAAAAAGGTTGTAAACTGCATCAATTCTTTATACATACCTGAGTTTTTGTGACCTTGTTATTAGAATCCAAAATATGCAATGGCATTTCAAATATAAAATCAGTGTTGGATAATCTCAATGGTGCTTGCAATACTACGAGAGGAAAGTAAATATACTGATAAAATAGTAAGAGATATTAGCTTATAATTATTACTATACTTTTCAATACAAAATAAGAAATAATAAAATTACATTTTATTTTTATGTAACCAGACAGAAAACTAAGACATACTTTAAAACTTTTATAAAATATCATGGCTTATCACATCTATAAAATTCCAGTTTTGTATTTCAATGGTAACTAATTACAAGTACAATAAAAAAATTACTCTTGAGATATTAAGAGCATAAAATACATTAAATATTGAGCTCAGAATAAAGTAAACATAGTTAAAAAGATCTTTATAATAGAGCTGACAAATGCAGAAGCACAGAAATGAAAAGAAACTGCCTTTTGCAAATATTTTCTCCCAGTAAGGGGTCTGCCTTTTTGGTCTTTTGACAGTGTCTTTTGGAGAGCAGAAATTTTTAATTTTAATGAACTGCAGTTTCTCAGTCCTTCTTTCGCAGATCTTGCCTCTGTTATTATATCTAAAATGTCATTACCAAACTCAAGTCCTGTAGATTTTACCTTCTGTTATCTCCCAAAAGTTTTGTTAATTTTGCATTTTACATTTAGTTCTGTGAGCCATTTTAAGTTAATTTTTGTGAGGAGTGTAAAGTCTGTATCTAGATTCATATCATTGCTTGTCATATCCAGTTGTTCAACAGTATTTTTTGGAAAAAAACTACCTTTTCTGAGCATTACTGCCTCTAATCTCATGGCAAAGATCAGTTGACTACATTTATGTTTGCCTATTTCTGGGCTCTCTTTTCTATTCCACTTACCTATTTGTCTATATTTCTGCCAATACCAAAGTCTCATGATTATTGCACTTTTGTAGAAAGTCTTGAAGTTGGACAGTGTCAGTCCTCCAATTTTGTTGTTCTCCTTCGGTAGTGTGCTGGCTATTGTGAGTCTTTTCCCTTTCCATATAAACTTTTAATCAATTTTGCAACACCTATAAAATAATATTCTGGGATTCTGACTGAGATTGCACTGAATCTCTAGATCAAGTTGGGAAGAAGTGCCATCTTAACAATATTGAGACTTCCTATGCATGAACATCGAATACCACTCCCTTTAATTCTTCTTTGATATCTTTCACCAGATAAATTTCATCATTTGATATCCTTCCTTAAATAGATCTTTTTATCTATATTCTTTTTAATTAATTTTATTTTTTCAGTGTTCCAAAACTCATTGTTTATGCACCACACCCAGTGCTCTATAGTGCTCTATGTAATATGTGCCCCCCTTAATACCCACCACCAAGCTCACCAACCCCCCATCCCCTTCCCTCCAAAACCCTCAGTTTGTTTCTCAGAGTCCACAGTCTCTCATTGTTCACCTTCCCCTCTGATTTCCCCCAATTCACTTTTCCTTTCCTCCTCCTAACGTCCTCCATGTTATTCCTTATGCTCCACAAGTAAGTGAAACCATGTGGTAATTAATTTTCTCTGCTTGACATACTTCTACTCAGCATACTCTCCTCCAGACCCATCCATGTCGATATAAAAGTTGGGTATTCATCCTTTCTGATGGAGGCATAATACTCCATTGCATATATGGATCATATCTTCTTCATCCATCGGTGTATTGAAGGGCATCTTGGTTCTTTCCACAGTTTGGCAATTGTGGCCATTGCTGCTATGAACACTGGGGTAGAGATGGCCCTTTTTTTTCACTATATCTGCATCTTTGGGGTACATACCCAGTAGTGCATTTGCAGGGTCATAGGGTAGCTCTGTTTTTAATTTCTTAAGGAATCTCCACATTATTTTCCAAAGTGGCTGCACCAACTTGCATTCCCACCAACAATATAAGAGGGTTCCCCTTTCTCCACATCCTCTCCAACACCAGTTTCCTGCCTGTTGATTCTGGCCATTCTAAATGGTATAAGGTGGTAGCTCAATGAGGTAGTGTCCTTCTGTATGTCTGACTACAGTCTTTAGCTTAAAATCTAATTTATCTGATATGAAAATCACTATCCCAGCTTTCTTTTGAGGCCCATTGGCATGAAAGATGTTTCTCCATCCCTTTACTTTCAGTCTGCATGTATTTTTAGGTTCCAAATGTTTCTTTTGTAGACAGCATATGGACAGGTCCCGTCGTTTTATCCAGTCTGCAATCCTGTGCCATTTTATGGGAGCATTTAAGCTATTCACACTAACAGTGATTATTGAAAAATACATTTTTTATTGACATGCTGTTGCCTGTGAAGTCCTTGTTTCTAGAAATTGTCTCTGTAAATTTCTGTTCTATGTCACTCTTTGGTTCTTTCTTCTTTTATAGAACCTCCCCCCACTTAATATTTCTTTTAGTACCGACTTGGTACTAAAACCTTGCCAGTCTTGGAAGCTCTTTATCTTTCCATCCATTCTGAGTGACAGCCTTGCTGGATAAATTATTCTTGGCTGCATGTTATTCTCATTTATTGCCCTGACTATGACTTGCCAGTCCTTTCTGCCTTGCAGGTTTCTGTGGACAGGTCTTAAGTTATTCTGATGGTCCTTCCTCTGTACGTAAAGGATCTCTTCCCCAAAGCTGTCCTTAAGACCACCTGTCTGAAATTCTGATTTGTGAATTTCATAATTAAGTGTCTGGAGGACTTTCTAGACTTGTTGATATTGGGGGGGTGTCCTTTCTGCCTCTAGGGCACAAACACTTGTTCCATTTTCCAGATTGGGGAAATTTTCATCTAGAACTTGTTCACCTGTATCTTTTAGTCTTCTCTCTTTCTCCACCCTCTCAGGGATCCCAGTAATTCTGACACTGGAACATTTCATGGCATCATTTATTTCCCTAATTCTGTTTTCATGGCTTCTAAGCTGTTTGTTCCAGGCCTCCTCCTGATCCTTCTTTTCTATCAGTTTGTCTTCTAGTTCACTAATTCGATCATCTGCCTCTGTTACCCGAGCTGTTAGAGTATTTAGATTAGATCGGATCTCATTGATAGCATTTTTTAGTACTGCCAGATCAGCCTCACTTCTGCCCTTAGAGATTCTATGTTGCCACTAAAGGTCTTCTCCAACCTGGCCATTGCCTGGATAATTGTTATTTTGAATTCTCTTTCCGAGATACCGTTTATGTCCATAACCAATACTTATGTGACAGAGGGCACAGTCTCTGAATTTTTCTTCTGTTGGGTGTTCCTCCTTCTGCTAGTCATTTTGGTGAGAGGTGGTTGAGGGGATATATAGCTGAATCAACCACAATCCAGACAAAATACATCTTGTTTTAGTTTCATCACCCAGCAGTGCTGGCAACAAGATGGCACAGAAGACACCACTGAGGTCTCAGGAAGGGCTCAGGGAGACAGGAGAAAGTCTGTCAGGCACCCTTTCATTTCACCACCTCCTCCAAATAGATCTTGTCAATACTTGTCAATATACTTAAGTATTCCGTTTTTGGTTGGGTGATAATATAAATGGTATTTTGTATTTAATTTCAAATTCCATTTATTCATTGCTTGTATATGTGAGAAAAACTGACTTTTGTACTCTAAGTTTGTATCCTGCAACCTTGCTATATTAGCTTATTATTTCCCTAAGTGTTTTTCTTAACTAAATCTTTCGGGTTTTCTACATAAATGATCATGTCATCAATGAATGCAGAGTTACTCATCTTTCCTAATCTGTGTATCTGTTGATTCCTCTTTGTGTCCTATTGCATTAGCTAGGGACATCCTAGCTTGGTTTCTGACTTTAATGAGAAAGCTATGAGTTTCTCATCATTAAGAATGATAATAGCTGTGGGGTATTTGTATACATTTTTTAAATCAAGTTGAGAAAGTTCTGCTCCAGTCCTCATTTACTAAGTTGTTTTCATGAATGGGTATTAGATTTTATAAAATGTTTTATCTCCCCTGAATCTACTGATATGGTCATGTGACTTTTTATTTTTCTCGGTCTTGTTCATATAATGGAATGCATTGATTTCTGAATGTAAACCAACCTTGCACACATGGGATAAATTTCACTTGGTCATGGTGCATAATTCTTTTTACACAATGTTGGATTTGATTTGCTAATATTTTGTTAAGGACTTCTGTATCTATGCTGAGAAGAGATATTGGTATGCCATTTTCTATTCTTGTATTGCCTTTGTCTGGTTTGGTATTAGAGTACTATTGCACTCAAAATGAATTGGGATGAGTTAGAACGTATTCTTTCTGTTTCTATCTTCTGAAAGAGATTGTAGAGAATTGATTATAGATAATTGGTATGACTTCCTCTCTAAATGTTTCTTTTTTAAGATTTTATTTATTTGACAGACAGAGATCATAAGGAGGCAGAGAGGCAGGTAGAGAGATAGAAAGAGAAGGAAGCAGGCTCCTTGCTGTGGAGCGAGCCCAATGCAGGGCTCGATCCCAGGACCTGGGATCATGACCCGAGCCGAAGGCAGAGATTTTAACCCACTGAGCCACCCAGGCGCCCCTTCTCTAAATGTTTGATAGAGCCCACCAATGAGCCCATCTGGGCCTGGTGCCTTCTGTTTTTGAAGGTTACCAATTATTGATTCAATTTCTTTAATATACTGAGGCTTATCCAGACTATTTCTTCTTGTGTAAGTTTTGGCAGATTTTGTCTTTTAAGGAATTGCTCCATTTCATCTGGTTATCAAATATGCATGCATATTGTTGTTGATACATTAACCTATTATCCTTTTAATTTGAAGAAATATTTTCCAAAAAAACTGAAATGCTCAAGATTAAAGTCTTACAGACTAACATTTTGACCTCCTTAAACATTCACTGGGATCCAGATTGTCAGGAAATGATATAATAGTTGGTAATGAAGCCAGCATTGTGAGATTCACTAATATCATGAGAGAACAGGCAAAAATCGACAAACATTTAAGGAACTCATCAACATGAAGGAGAAATAATTCAGCAAAAAATGAGACAATGTAGCAACAGAAGAAAATGTCAAAGAAATCATCATAATACAAGTAGAGAGAAAAATTGTTGTTTTTATCTTTCAGAAGTCTATAAGTAATGAAACAATCAAAAAAAGTTAACTCCCATTAGTTTAAAACTGCCAAAATAATTTCTCAAGACATAATCAAGTCAGAAAAATATTCTGAGATGTACAACAAAGAAATAAGGGAAAGGACAAGAGGAGAGAAAATATAAGATAATTAAAATATATAACATAATCCAAGATGTACAAAACACAACCAATAAAGCCTTAAAGAAAGAAATACAGAAAATGGTGGGAAGAACTTTTCAAGGAAATAGTTTATGAAAACTTTATAGAACCAGAGGACATGAATTTCTATTGAAAAGTTCCACAAGAACATACAACAAGAGAGTCACACTAAAATTATCAGTGTGAAACAACAGAATTTTATTCTAAACCAAATTATCCTTCAAGTGTGAAAGGAAAAACAATGATATTTTCAGACATGGAAATTCTCAAAAATTAGATCCCTTTTGCCCTTTCTTTAGAAGCCCCTGGAAGATACAATCTACCTAAACAATGCAGTAAACCAAGAAACAGGAAGGCAAGAGATTGAAAAAACAGGAGATTCAAAACAGAAAGAGTTTTTTAAAAAATATCCACAAGTATAGTGATAGGAAATCTTAGACAAAAGTTCTGCTGCAGGGAAAGTATCTAGTCCATGTTGAAGCAGGAGGTTGCTATGCTCCAGGAAGATTACTTCAAGAGAATAAGTAGATACGACATTATTATGTGACAGACTAGACTATGTGGAACATTGTCCAGACAAGCATAATATAAAGAAGAGCTTTGTGGCATGGGAGGATTTAGTCAAATATCTAAGGACAATTGAGTAATTAATAATTCCAGTAATAAAAAAAAAAGTTGAAGGAAAATAAATAAAGTAACTACGCAGTTACACTACTTGGCTTAATAATGAACAATATATTGTTATAACAAATCTCTGATAAAAATTTTAATTGAAATTTAAACTATAATTACATTATAAAATGGATAACAGGAGTTAATGTTTTCAAGTGAGTGAAGATGCTTGTCATTAAGTAACTGTTTTCATTAGATAATTAATGAAAAAAGTTACTGCCTCTGGGATGCAGAATAAGCCCTGAGAAGGAGATAATAGATTCTAATTCTGCATTAACACTATTTTAATTTTAAAATATATACATGTAATTTGGGAGAAGAGAGATAACAGAAAGCTTGTGATCCTCCTACTATCATCCTTCTATTGAGGGGGTAGGTCAGGGAATAACAAACTTGACCAAGCGTCCTTGCAAACATAAAAGTGGAATTCACCAGTGGACTATTCAAAACAAAACAATACAAAACAAACCCTGACATACATTACCTGTCCAAATGGCCATTCAAAAGTATCTAGAATTTATGAGGCACTGCTGGTAGGAGAATGAAAATTCCTCACGTAGAGGCTTCCTACTTACGTAACTTATTGAAAGTGCAAAAATGCAAAGCTCCAAACAAAAACAGCTTCCTTTGGGAACAAGTTTATAAATGACATCCAAAAGTTACATGTTAATTCAAAAGCAAAAGGAACCTTAAGGAGGGAGAAAAGGACAATTTGGAAGCTGTGTCTGATAGATGCCAACTTCTATATGAAGAAATGTTACATGCCTGCCTGATTATACCCATATCATTTGAATCATTAGTAAACTTTGGGGTCAACAAATTATATAATAAAGTGAAGTTTGCTTTGACATTCCAATACTTTCTGGAAATACAGCAATATTGTTTTATTATAAATTCACTAAGTATAGAAAATGTTGAATGAATTTTAAACCATTAAAAATAGAAAAAAGGGGGCACCTGGGTAGCTCAGTCATTAAACACCTGCCTTGGGCTCAGGGTCCTGGGATTGAGCCCCACATTGGGCTCCCTGCTCAGTGGGAAGCCTGCTTCTCCCTCTCCCACTCTGCCTATTTGTGTGCTCACTCTCACTATGTCTCTCTCTGTCAAATAAATAAATAAAATCTTTAAAAAGATAATAAAATAAAATAAAATGAAGTTCTTAAAAATTTAGGAAGAAGAACAGAATTACATATATACCAAATCCTAACATGGGGAAGATGGTCTAATCTTTAAAACAATGTTAGAAATTATAGAGGAAATGTTAGCTAAATTTCACTATAAAGTGTTTACTGTATAACAAATAAAACTAATGCCAAGCAATGAATCTTAAAAAAATTCACAGTAAAGATGAAAAAATTTAATATAAATAAATAAGGAAATCATTGACTTCAGACAAATATACCACAATGATAAAGATAAAATTCATGAGCAGATAATTTACATATGAAATATATTATTACTAGCAAAGATAGAAAAATTTTAATCCTCATAAGTAATCAAAGAAATTGAAATGATGTACTTTCAATCACATAGAAAAATATCCAATTTCTTTAATTCAATGCTGGTTAGAGTTTATTCTGAAGGAGAGGTAAAACAGCATAACTCTTTACAAAAGCTCTTTTGCAAAATGTATCAAGAGCTTTAATATGTATATACATTTTTTTTTTGAAAGAGAGAGAGAGAAAGCCCGAGTGTGTGCTCACTGGAGAAGGGGGAAGGAGGCAAAGGGATGGAGGGAGGGAGGGAGAGAGAGAAGAAAATCTTAAGCAGGATCCACGCCCAGCACAGAGCCCAACCTCACCACCCTGAGATCCTAACCTGAACGAATGTCAAGAGTCAGATGCTTAATGGCTAAACCACCCAGGCATCCCTAACATGTATATACTTCAGAAGGAATGCAGCCAATTCAGGGAACCTCACTTTTAAGAAAATCTAAACAGGGAAAAATTATTATACACAAAAATGTTCAATACTACAATATTTATATGAGTAAGAAAATAAAAGAAAAAAACTAAATCCTTATGCTTAAATAATCTATAAAAGACACTTACTGAATAAAATAATCTATAATAGTTATCACTGTCAATTTACATAATTAAGAGTCTATGATATCCAAGTAAAAGTTTCTACTAAAAGTGAAGAGATTTCAACCGAACACAGGCAGTAAGATCACAACTATGTTAAAAAAAATAACTAATAAAGGCATAGAACAAAAGTATAAGATACGAAGATATCAATAATAGTATGCTCTACATATTTGCATTCCAGATGACATTTCTGTGTTTTTAACATCTTCTAATTTTCCATAATGATGATGCATTAATTTTTATTTGTCAAGTAAGTAAATTTTATTTTTCATGTAAGTAATTTAACTAACTCAGAAAACAAAATTAGACAATAATTTTTTCCTTAAAATTATTGTTTTAAAATAAGGGGGAAAACCATAGAGCCTCCCTACCAGCTGCAGAATTCTTAGTTCTGTATTTTAAACAGGAGAGAAATAAATTTCCATATTGTGTGCTACTTTAATGAGGCTTCTCTTACTAGGTGTCAAGGATAATTATCAATTAAGCACTATTTTATTATTAATAACTTAATGTCAGAATTATAAAAACAAAATATTGCATAATAAAGCATAAACTAGACTTAACTTTTTATGAAAAATACTTAAACATATATAATAAAATGCAAAACGAAAGCTTGTCAAAAGTAGGGTTTACAAAGTCAATTGGTTTTATATTTGAATCTTTGGAGAAAATGAGTAAATAATGCTTAAAAACTTAATATACTTACCCTTCTTTTGTTTATTTGTTTTTACTCATCCTTCTTTATATGAGCTTAGTCCTTTAATAACCCATTCCTTTTGGGGGTAAATTTTCTTAAATAAAATTTTCATCATTTCATTATAAATCAAACATCTTTTATTTTAATAATTTATATTTTGATTTAATCATTAAAACTACACATACAATAAATAACTATACTGACCTTTTGTTTTTAGTTATAACCAATTTTTTAAAACAAGTGTCACTGATCTGAGATTATGTCCACGCTGTTGTCACCAGCTAGACCCCAAAACCTGACCTTTACTACCCATCTGCTTGAACTCACTACCATGTGTCTTACATTTTTGCTTAAGCTCTTCTTCCCACCTTACCTCTTAACTCAGGCAAATGACACTGGAAACCACCCTATAGGTGCGGCAACTGCCCTGACAAGACCTCCCACCCACCCCAGACTACCCAGAACTTTTTTTTTTTTTAAGATTTTTTTATTTATTTGACAGAGAGAGATCACAAGTAGAGAGAGAGAGGAGGAAGGAGGCTCCCTGCCTAGTAGAGAGCCCGATGCAGGACTCGATCCCAGGACCCTGAGATCATGACCTGAGCCAAAGGCAGAGGCTTAACCCACTGAGCCACCCAGGCAACCCTACCCAGAGCTTTTGAGCTAAACTTCCAACTCATATGTGCACAGACGATGGAGTGAGCTGTGGAATAATCTATCATTACCTTTGCCTCATTATAATACTAAAATCTCTAGCCAAGGAGGGGCCCCAACCTCATTTACATAACATCAATGTAGAGACAACCCCGTTTTCTTAAGGGTCATGTGTGACATTACAGCCACCTCTACATAAGATAAGAAGGTTTCCCTAGCTAAATATTCATCCTAGGTCCAGTTGGGTGATTTAGTCAGTTAAGCAACTGACTCTTGATTTCGACTTGGGTCATGAACTCAGGGTAGTGAGATCCAGCCCTGCATGGGGCTCCATGCTGAGCTTGGAATCTGCTTTGTAGTCTCTCTTTGTCCCACCCCCACTGCTCACGTTCTTTCTCTCCAAAAAATTAATTAAAAGTTAAAAATAGAAATAAATAAATATTCATCTAACCCTAAACAAAAGGTAACCCTTCACCTGATGTCAGGGAGTCACAGCTTTAGAAGCCACTGCCCATGATCTCCTCAATAAAGTTGTCTTTGTGTGACAATGTCACCTGGTGCGGTTTCTGTAACTCAATAAGGAGTGAACTTCATGTTGGTTTGGTTACACTATTTCTCAAAATTCATTCTCACAGGCACAATTTAAGTCACACACACAGAAATCATACTATAGTTTACTTTCTAATATTTATATTTTTAAAAAGTAAATATCATATTCTGAATTTTTAAACTTTTAGCTGTTTTAGTGTAAATGTTTGATATGAACACACCAAGTGAATGTTTCACATTACATACCAGTGGCTTGAACATAACACGGTCGAATAAGTGGTGTTGTCTTTGGAATCATAGGAGAATTTGACAAACGATATTGAGTGTAAAGTTCTGAAGCCTTGAAGAAATTAATTTGAACTTGAATGCTGAAGTCATATGTTGCCACCTGACAGACAAAAAAATACATTACACTTGTGATTATTTTTGCTATAAGAATTTTTTTTTTTTTGACAGACTGAAATCACAAGTAGGCAGAGGCAGGCAGAGAGAGAGGAAGGGAAGCAGGCTCCCCGCGAGCAGAAAGCCCGACGTGGGGCTCGATCCCAAGACCCTGAGATCATGACCTGAGCTGAAATTAGAGGCTTTAACCCACTGAGCCACCCAGACGCCCCTGCTATAAGAAATTTGTGACACTATTTTAATTGTATGTAAAGTGTACAACTTGAAGATTTGATATACATATCATAATTAAGTAACACCACAATCAGGCTAATTAACATATCCATCCATTTCACATAGTTATCCTGTACCTTGTTGTGAGAACACATAGGATTCACCCTCTTAATAAATTTCAGGGATAAAGTACAGTATTGTTACCAGAACTACTAAATCACACAGCAATCTCACCTCTGACTATTTACCCAAAGGAAATGAAATAAGGATCTCAAAGACTTACCTACACTCCTATATTCACTGCAGCACTATTGCCACAGTCAAGACATGGAAATAACCAAGGGGTAAGTGGATAAAGAAAATGTGGTATATACATATATGGAATATTTTTCAGCTTTAAAAATAGAAGGAAATTCAGCCATTTGCAAAAATACAGATGAACCTGCAAGACATCATGCTTAGTGAAATAAACCAGACACATAAAGACAAATAATACATGATCTCACTTATATGTGGAACCTAAAATAGTCAAACTCATAGAAGCAGAAAACAGAAGGGTGGTTACTAGGGGCTAAGAGAGTGAGATATGGGGAGATGTTGTTCAAGGGGTACAAAGTTTCAGTTATTCAAGATGAATAAGTCCTGGAGATCTAATGAGATATTATGGATTTGGCAAAACAGCAGTTTTAAAAAAAAGACATTTTCAAAAAGAAAATTATCTTGTGATGTTGAAAGTTGTTTTTCCTTTTTTGAAATAAGACCTGGTTTATTTTTCATAAGTCTAAAAATAATTCTTAAAATAAAAATAAATTTTAAGAATAGTTCTTATTGGGGGTGCCTGGGTGGCTCAGTGGGTTAAAGCCTCTGCCTTCGCCTCAGGTCATGATTCCCAGGGTCCTGGGATCGAGGCCCGCATCAGGCTCTCTGCTCTGCGGGGAGCCTGCTTCCCCCTCTCTCTCTGCCTGCCTCTATGCCTACTTGTGATTTTTGTCTGTCAAATAAATAAATAAAATCTTAAAAAAAAAAAGAACAGTTCCTATTGATTCAAAATGGACCAAAGACCTAAATACAAAACCTAAAACTATAAACCATTCAGGAGAAAAATCATAATCGTTGGTGAGGCAAGATTTCTAAAATACAATACAAAATGAATCATCTACAAAATAAAAAGTGATTAAATTATACTTTATCAAAGTTAAAAACACAAAAGGAATATTCGTTGCAAAAACTTATTTGGAAAAGTCACTAAACAAATGGATGACTGCAGCCTTCAACAATCAAGAACAGATAAAATCTGATTTCCAGAGTTACCACATTATAATATTAAAATAACCACTTTTTAACAAAAAAAAAAACCCCACAATGTATACCAATAAATATGAAAGCATGACCCAGTCAAAGGAAAAACTAAATGACAGAAACGATCAAAGAGTAAGTCCAGGCATTGGACTTACTAGAGAAAGACTTTAAATCCACTGTCTTAAATCTGCTCACAGATGAGGGACCTGGGTGGCTAAGTCGGTTAAGCATCTGCCTTCAGATCAGGTCATGATCCTGGGGTCCTGGTACTAAGCTCAGCAGGGAGTATGTTTCTCCCTCTACCTCTGCCCCTCCCCTGACTCATGCTCATTTGTGCTCTCTCTGTCTCAAAAAAATAAACAAAATCTTTTTAAAAAGTTGTTCATACAGGGTCACCTGGGTGGCTCAGTGGGCCTAAGCCTCTGCCTTTGGCTCAGGGTCCTGAGATCAAGCCCCCACATTGGGCTTTCTGCTCAGCGAAGAGTCTACTTCCCCCTCTCTCTCTGTTTGCCTCTCTGCCTACTTATGATCTCTCTCTGTCAAAATAAATAAACAAAATCTTCAAAAAAAAAAGTTGTTCATAGAGCTAAACAATAGAAAAACAAGAAAATGATATGGGAAAAAAATGAGAATATCAACACAGAGATAGAAATAATAAAAATCAATAAAAGTAAAAGTTGGTTCTTTAAAGATTTTCTATACAAAGTATAAAACTGGGGCACCTGGGTGGCTCAGTGGGTTTAGCCTCTGCCTTCGGCTCAGGTTATGATCTCAAGGTCCTGGGATCAAGCCCCGCACTGGGCTCTCTGCTCAGTGGCAAGCCTGCTTCCTCCCACCCCTGCTGCCTGCCTCTCTGCCTACTTGTGATCTCTGACTGTCAAATAAATAAATAAAATCTTTTTAAAAAAGTATAAAACTTTAAGCCAGACAGTAAAGGAACAAAAATTGAGACATGAATAACTAAAATTAAAAAATGAATGTGGATATTACTATCAACCATACAAAAAGAAGAGAAGGATTCAAGAGAATTTTATCAAGAATTTGTATCAAAATTCAATAATCCAGATGAAATTGACAGTTATAGAAAAACATAAATTATCAAAATTGACCCAAGAAGAAATAGAAATGATGAACAGACCCATAGAAGTGGATAAGGAATCAATAAGACCCACCAAAAGAGAAATTTAGGACCAGATGGTGTCACTGGTGAATCCTACCATATATTTAAAGAATTAACACCAATACTTCTCAAATTCTTCCAAAAATAGAAAATAGGAGAAAACTTCCCCACTTATTCTATAAGGTCAACATTATTGTGATCAAAGACATGAAGACACTACAAGAAAAAAAAATTACAGGGACACCTGAGGGCTCAGTTGGTTAAGCTGCTGCCTTTGGCTCAGGTCATGATCTCAGGGTTCTGGGATCAAGTCTCACATTGGGCTCCTTGCTCAGCAGGGAGCCTGCTTCTCTCTCTGCCTCTACCTGCCACTCTATCTGCTTGTGCTCGCGCTCTCTCTCTCTCTCTCTCTCTCTGACAAATAAATAAATAAATAAAATCTTTTTAAAAAAGAATAAAATTACATATCAATATCCCTCATGAATGAGACAATCTAATCCTTAAGAAAATACTAGCAAACCAAATCTATCAGCATATTATAAGCATTATATACCATGACCAAGTGGGGTTTACCCCAAACTAGTTCAACATACAAAAATCAATCAATAAATGTACTTGCTTCAGCAGCACATACAATGGAGTTGGAATGGTTCAGAGAGGATTAGACTGGCCCCTGTGCAAGGATAACACAAAAATTTATGAAGTGTTCCATATTTAAAGCTGTATGTGTACGTGTGTGTGTGTGTGTGTGTATACATAAAATACTCCACATTAACTGAAGGAAGAAAAATGGTAATGCCAATCGATACAGAAAAAGATTCTGACAAAATAATACATCCTTTCATAATAAAAGCACTCAGAATACTAAGAACAGAAGAGAACTTCCTGAATACACTAAGGAACACTTTGAAAAACCCACAGTTAACACCCTGTTTTAGGGTAAAATACTGACAGCCTTCCTGAGATCAGGAACAATATAAGGATGTCCTCTTTTTGCCAGTGTCATTGAATAATGTACTAAAAGTTCTAGTCAGAGCAAACGGGCCAAAAAAAAGAGGGTGGGATACAAGGCATTCAGATTGGAAAGAAAGCAGTAAGACTTTATGTACTTACAGATGAAATGATCCTGTATAGAGAAAACCACAAAGAAAGTGCTAGACTTAATAAAATGAATTCAGGAAAATTGCAATGTACAAGGTTGACAAACAAAATCAAATGTTTCTACACATAGCAATGAAATCTGAAAAATAAAATAAGCAAACAGTTCCATTTAAAATAAGATTCAAGAGGTGCATGGGTGGCTCAGTGGGTTAAGCCTCTGCCTTCGGCTCAGGTCATGATCTCTGGGTCCTGGGATCAAGCCCCGCATCAGGCTCTCTGTTCAGCGGGAGCCTGCTTCCTCCTCTCTACCTGCCTCTCTGCCTACTTATGATCTTTCTGTCCAAAAAAATTAAATAAATAAATAAATATTCAAGGGGTGCCTGGGTGTCTCATTCAGGCATCCAACTCTTGATTTCATCTCAGGTGGTAAGATCAAGCCCCGTGTTGGGCTCCACACTCCAAGAGGTGTCTGCTTCTCTCCTCCCTCTGCCCCTCCCACAGCTCATAGGTATTCGCTCACTTTCGCTCTCTAAACTAAATAAATAAATAAATTTTAAACAATAGTAAGATCCAAAAGAATAAAATCCCTACAAATAAATGTGTGCAAGTTGTGACAAACTTGTACAATGAAAACTACAACACATTGTTGAACAAAATTAAAGTTCTACATAAATGGAAAGACATCCAATGTTCACTGATTGGAAGGCTTAGTGCTGTTCAGATGTCTGTACTACACCAAACAATCTATTACTCATGGCAATCCCTATCAGAAATCCAATGACCATTTTTGAAAAAATGGATAGGCCAGCCATTAAATTCATAAGTAACAGTAAAGCTCCAAATAGACAAAACAATCTGAAAAAAAGAAAAAGGGTAAAAGAACTCATATTTCTCAATTTTGAAACTTATTATAAAGCTAGCTATTGAACCAGTGTGATATTGGCAAATGGGATTACATCAAACCCAAAAATATCTGTTCATCAAAGTAAAAAAATCAACAAAGCAGAAAGGCAACTTATTAAATGAGAGAAAATGTTTGCAAACCATGTATTTGATAAGGGATTAATAACCAAAATATACTAAGAACTACAGCTCGACAGCAACAAAAGTCTTAACTCAATTTTAAAAAAGGCAAAGGATTTGAGTGGATATTTCCCCAAAGAGGATATACGGATATTCAAAAGCAAATGAAAAGATACTCGACAACACTAATCATCAGAGGAATGCAAATCAAAATCACAGTAAGATATCACCTCACATCCATTATCATGGCTGCGATCAAAAATTCAGAAAATAATAAGTGTTGGTGTGAATGTGGAGAAATTGGAACCCTTGTACAGTATTGGTGGGACAGTAAAATGGTGCTAGCAATATGTAAAAAAGAGTATGGAGGTTCCTCAAGAGATTAAAAATAGAGCTACCATTTAATTCAGCAATCAAACGATCTGAAAGCAGGGTCTTGAAGAGATATTTGTATATTTATCTCCATGATAGCACTATTCAAAATAACTGAGACAGATGAATGGATAAACAAAATCTGACATAAATATTATTTAGGCTTAAAGATAAAGGAAATCCTGTCACATGCTATAACATAAACGATCTCTGAGGACATTATGTTAAGAGAAATAATCCAATCACTAAAAGACAAATACTATATAATTCCATTTACATGAGGTATCTACAGTAGTCAAATTTATAGAAACAGAAAGTAGAATGGTTGTTGCCCAGATTTCGGGGGAGAGGGGAAAAGGGTAGTATTTTTAAATGGGAATAGAGTTTCAGATCTGCAAAATAAAAAAGTTCTGGAAATCTGTTTCACAACAATGTGAATATAATTTAACACTTAACATGGTTTTAAGATGGCAAATTTTATGTTACATGTTTTCTACCACATAAAAATGAAAACTCAATTAAACACTGTGCTAAGTGCAAGAATACAAACACAAATGGTCACATACTGTATAATTTCTTTTATATGAAATAATCCAGAAGAGACAGATTCATAGAGACTGAATGCGGATTGGTGGCTGCCAGTGGTTCATGGAAACAGAGGTGAGGAGAAACTGCTTTAATATCTAAAGGGTACTGCTTTGCAGTGATTGAAATGTTTTGAAATGGGACAGAGGGAACAGTTACACCATATTGTAAAGGCACTAAATGCCACTGAACTGTTTACTTTTAAAATGGTTCATTTCA
Source organism: Neogale vison (assembly GCF_020171115.1). NCBI lineage: Eukaryota > Metazoa > Chordata > Mammalia > Carnivora > Mustelidae > Neogale > Neogale vison. Next base: position 100,193,120 of record NC_058105.1, read on the forward strand.
TGTTATATAAATTTCCTGTCAATAAATTATTTCTTAAAAATAAAGGAGAAAGTTGGGGCACCTGGGTGGCTCAATGGGTTAAGCCTCCGCCTTCAGCCCAGGTCATGATCTCAGGGTCCTGGGATCAAGCCCTGCATGGGGCTCTCTGCTCAGCAGGGAGCCTGCTTCCCGCCCCCACCCCCCCCCACACACCCTGCCTGGTGTTCTGCCTACTTGTGATCTCTCTCCCTCTGCCAAATAAATACATAAAATCTTTAGAAAAATAAATTAAATAGATAGATATATAGATAGATAAATAAATAAAGGAGAAGTCAATCAAAGGTTTCTAGGAATTCCCCCAGACCCCTGTCATCTGATGATCTCAAGGTTCTAGAGAAGTAAAAATAACAGAGTCTGTGCAAAATGATTGAGAGACTGTATTGTTTCTTACATGAGACTATTCTGTTTATTGAGATTAAAAAGCTTAACTATTCTTCCTACCTAACATTCTTCATCTTTTAGATGGATGTCTCTGATGAACAGCTCACCAGAAAATTTAAATGGATTAAACCTTTAAATTCTGACTAGTAATTTCTTCCCTGTGAGCTCATTAGTTAAAAACTAAAGAACCAGGGTAAGGATGTGTGTGTAGGATTCAGAAGTGGCTGCAGCTCCAAATATCAACTTTGGAAAACAAATTGTAAATTTTATAAATTATATAACTTATTGGAAAATTTAAAATTATAAAAAATAAAATTAATGTAGACAAGAACTGAAAATGCAACTGAAATAACGTCAACACTAAAATATTTACACATGGGAAAACTATTAATGCATTTTAAATTAAATTATAAAATACGAAAATGATCAAAATTCATTTTTTCTCAAGTCCCATTTATTAACCATATATTGATTTTTTATTAAAATCTAACATTATTTATGTTTCAAATAATTTTTACAACATTGATTCTGCAACAACTATAGCTCTATGGTTTCTTGGTATGTTTTTGGAGGTGGAAAGGCATAATATAATGGGAAAGAATGGCAAATGTTTTAAATGTAGGAAAGGGAATAACAATGATACCACTGATATCATTGGTATCAATGATACCAATCATTGGTAGTTTCTAAGTTTCTAAGTTTCCAAGATCATGACAACAAGCAATGATGGTTTCAGAGGTACATATACCTGGTGGTTTGCTATACTCATAAAGCCCATGCTTATGAGACAATCTGAAAATTTTAAATAAAATGTATAGTTAATAATAGAAAGGCTATTCTTAGAGTTCCAGCCATGCATATCACTCTACTAGGCAAAACACTTGGGTTTTCTTTTTGGTTTTTTGTTTGTTTGTTTATTTGACACAGAAAGAGAGAGAACAAAGGAACCAGGTGGGGAGAGGGAGAAGCAGGCTCCTGGGACTTGATCCCAGGACCCTGGGATCATGACTTGAGCTGAAGGCAGGCACTTAACTGAGCCACACGGGTGTTCCTCTTTGTTTTTATTTAACATTAGTTGGCTGCTGCAGTCTGAAAGCGTCCCTTCAAAATTCATGTTGAAATCTTAACCCCCAAAGATGATAATATTAGAAGGTAAGGTCTTTGGGAGGTGCTTCGCCCAGGAGGGTAAAACCCTCATGACTGGGATTAGTGCCTTATAAGAGTCCACAGAAATCCCTAACACCTTCCACCACAAGAGGACACATTAAGAAGTCCGAAGCCCAGAAGAGGACCCACGCTCTACCATGCCGGTGCCATGATCCTGGACTTCAAACCTTCAGAACTGTGATAAATAAATTTGTATTGTTTACAAACTACTCAGTCTGTGGTATTTTGTTATAGAACCTGAACAGACTGAGACACTGGCCATACCCACTGACAATTCTATCTCTTGTCATTAAAATCTTGTATAAATAGACTATTCTCATAACAGAATTATAGAAGCAAAAAATACTATAGCATGTTTTATTTTCATGAATGTTTCTTTATTTTGACAAATCAGAGCAAGCAACTCATTCCCAGGATATTTTATTTCTGCAATGACTCCAATACAGATGTCAAGGAATTAAATAAAGATATATTTCATGTATAAACACTACCTGCTTTCCTATATCAGTCCTTAAAACAATTTTGCTTGATCTTATTTCCCCTAGTATTTATCATTATTAATCTTCAGCAACTAGTTATATTTTATCCCATTTCTTTTTTTCCTATTCTGGTTTATCTTTTTATTCTTATTTTGAGTATTAATATAAATTAGTATTTTCTATCATATATTTTAACAGTATTTATATTATTTTTAGGTTACTATCTTATTCTTTAAGTTTTAGATTTTGTTAATATAATACAAATATATATTTCAAAGTCAAATAGTATCAAAAAGCATGTGTCCCAAACTGTCATCCTCATCTGATTGGGATGGATAGAGATCGATTCCCAATGGAAGAAGCTGAGGGGAATGGAGGAGGAGATCATTGGAAATGTGAAGACAAGGAAATGGGAAGCCAGGATTCTGGATGGACCTCTACATGAATACTGAAATCACTCAGAAAATTAGAGGAGTAGAGTATAGAATATACGAAGAGACTGGCTAATAGCAATGTCCAGAGATTACTACCCTGCATAAGGGAAATAGTAAACTCTATATGAAGTTCAAAGCAGCATCCATTTTTAGCAGAAAAAGACCATCTAGAAAAACCCACCCAGGGAGTAAGGCTTCCAGAAAGCATCACCTCTAGAGCCACATCCAGATCCAAAGGAAAGGCTATATAAGGAACATTGCCCTCAAGAGAACCATGTTCATAATATGAAGACACTATGAAGGGATAGGAAGCCCTAAAAAACACTGAAGACTTATGTAAATATAAGGATCCTAGAGAGCAGATAGGAAGGGAAAGAAAGCCAAGTATGAGTGACCTCAGAGCTATTAGCTGGAGAATCTATTCACAGAGCGCTCACTTTGAGGAATGACTGAGGTTCAGTGTGATCATGATGGATTAAAATCCTGACAGTCACTGAGTACTGAGTCTTGACTGTCACTGGGTCTAGCGCTGGAGCTCAAAGTCAGGGAAGAGAAAAGCAGAAGACGGGAATGGTAGGAGAGGTTTAACACAGAGCATGACTGTCAGCTTCATTCAAGAATATCTGATGACATAAATGATGATGATGTTCGTAATTGTCAAATAATTCAGTGTACTGATCTCAGGCCTTAACTGTCTCTTTCGTTTTAATTATGGGGCCTTTTTCCCTCTCAAAACAGATATTTTCTAAAACACTATGTGCTGTATCCACAGAGCTGAGTGAGAGTCATTCCCCCTGCCTTCTTTAACTGCCAATTGCGTGTATGTGGGAAATTATACTGGACTTGCTTTCTCATAAATCACATCTTCACAGACAATTTATATAAAATGAGTTTATACCCAAGGTTGTCCTGTAATTACACAGAAAACAAAATTCAGAGCTTCCATAATTTCTCCACCCACATCTAATCCTCGCAACGGAACTGAAAGAATACAAGTTTTCTCTCTTACACAGAAACTCAGTGATACAGAGAGAGAAAAGGAAATGAGGGCTATCACTGTGAAACCACTGAGCTATCTAATGAAGGAGAAAATCTTGGGAAGTTTGTGAAGTGTGCCACTTTAAGTGCTTTCCTAGTTGTCATCATTCAAACAGAGGAATACCTCAAACTGAAAAGTGATATTCTGATGAAGACTTCAGTCCCCCAGTCAGTGCTGGGAGATAAAAATGTTTATGCGGCGGGTGTCATTCAAATGTCCTCTCTTTTAATCCTCGAAGGATCATCCTGCCTTCCTGTAAGAAAGGTTGTAAATCCTGCATAACCCCTGAGAAGCATTTATGCAATGCGAAGGTCACATATCTTTGAAGGACAAAAGTTGGTAGAAAAAAAGAAAGAAGTTAAAAAATTTGACTATTCTCCCTCATTTTCAAGAGCTTTAGGGCAGTTATAGAACAGGACTGATAAGAGCTTCAGAGCAACCAAGCCACTGTAGACTGACTGGCCTGTGCCACAGAGTGGAACGTGGGCCATAGCAGCAGGAAAAAATGTCAAATACAACCTTCTGTGATGATGGACTGTTTTGCACTGTCCAAAAGCCATGCATGGATCTTGAGAACTTGAAATGTGGCTATTTTGACTAAGGAAATTTTTTTTAAATTTTATTTAACTTTAAAGCTTAATTTAAATACCCACACGTGGCTACTGGCTACCCTATCAGGAAGCACAACTCTATACACTGGCCGAAAAGACAAGTGAGTGGACCAGAAGGACAAGAGAGGCTTGAATGACAATGTAAACAAACCATTCCAGTCAAGGATGCCAAACACAACTATAATTGCCCACCATGTAATTGCCTATCACTTTTAATTGTAGGCAAACCCAGTGCAGTATAGGACAGGAAGGGTTACAACTAGAAAGAAATCCAGCCCTTTATGATTTTACATTTGCCTTCTACACAGGTCAACTAAGAGAGCACCCACTAACTATTTACATCTACACACACACACACACACAGAAAGATAACTTACAGCTAGCTATAAACAGAGTGGAGGATATGTGAAATGACTAGAAACCAGTTAATCCATCTGCTTTGCTGGCACATATTTATAGAACAAAATCTCACAGGGTACACTGTCTCTACAGGGTTTTTTGTTTTTGTTTTTTTTATGTTCATCTCTTGTTGGACTGAATTAAATTTTGATACTCTAGGTAAATCTCCCTTTAAAATACCCAGTAAATGCAGAATGATTCAAAACCTTAAGGAATGTGTGACACTCCAGAGAACTAAATACATATAATTTAATTTTGTAACAAATTCTTAGAAACCTAGGAGAGCCACAATCTAAACATTAAAAAATAGGTTAATATATTTTTAATTGTTGACAATGTTAAACAGTAAATTGAACTCAAAAAATGAAAATACCAAATTGCATATGAATCCTCTCAAAAAGTCATGTAACAAACTTAAACTGGATTACATACTTTCTCTAATTTTTAGTGACCCTCAGGCTAAAATGCTTTTGTGGATGAATGATGACATTAAAAGCACAGTTATATATTTCCACTATATAAGAATATAAGTCACAACATAGACTTAATAAGAAAACATATAAATTGATCTCAACATACTTGAAAACATATATACTAAATTACTACACAAACTTATTAGTTTCTTTCTCTTCTTTCCCTTACTTTTCTATCAAAGAATGTGTGTGTGTGTGTGTGTGTGTGTGTGTGTGTTTGCATACTTCTGCACATATACAAAATTCAGGATTGGGTAAGAGAAAGACATAATGCTTCAAAATATTAACCTGTCACAAAAGGATTATTTTCTTTTTATTGTATTTATCAAAATTATAAGAGTACAGATTTGAAAAAATAAAAAAAAAATCCCACATACCTTATTTTGAAAATTAGCATTCTATTCCCTCCACCATCATATACTTGCACACATACACACACACATACATACAAAAACACATATACACAAATTCAGATGCAATCATTTTCAACTCTCTTAGTGGTTTTAGAATTACCTCAACATAGCTAAATACTAAATAATCTATAGGGACTATAATATAAAACAAGCCTCAATAAATTTAAACTTATTTAAATAATACAATGTATAGTCTCCAATCACAATGGGATAATACTAGAAGTCAATAACAGAAGGAAATTTGTAAATTCACGAAGATGTGGAAGTTAAATACCACATCCTAAATAACCAATGGATCAAAGAAAAAAACTTATGTAAGAAATTGCACTTTGATGAACTGAAATAAAAACAAAATAGAGCAAAACTTTTGAAAGATGCTAACAATGCTAAGAGGGAAATGTATAGCTTTAAAACCTATATAAAAAAATAAGATTCCCAACTCAAAACCCTAACCTTCAACCTTAAAAAAAAAAAAAAAAAAAAAAAAAAAAAAAAAACAAGAAATAAGCAAGGAAACTAAACTCAAAGTAGGCAGACTTGGTAGACAGTAAAGGATAAAGTAGAAATATATGAAATAAAGAACCAAAAACACTATAGAAAATCAACTACATCAATAATTGAATCTTGAAAATATCAACAAAACTGACAAAACTGTTAGATAAGCTGACCAAGATGAAAAGAGAGATGACTCAATTTTAAAATAAAGTCAGAAATGAAAGAAGAAACATTATTACCTATGCTACAGAAATAAAAATAAGAGAACACCATGAACAACTGTATGCCAACAAATTAGATCATTTTGATAAAATTTCTCAAGACAAAACAGAAGATTTGACCACCAAAAATACCAACTTCCAGTTATAAGTCCTGGGGATATAATGTACAGCATGATGACTACACTTAATAGCACCGTATTGTTGTACTTGAAAGTTCCTAAGATCGTAGATCTTAAAAGTTCTCATCATAAGAAAAAAATTGTAATTATATGTGGTGATACATGTTAACTAAACCTATCGTGGTAATTATTTCTTTATATATACACATATCAAATCATTATGTCGTACACCTGAAACTAATAAACATTACCTGTCAATTATATACCAATAAAAATAGAACCAGGGAAACTTGCCTCAAAGAACTATTAAAAAAAACTATTAAGATATAGATGAAAGGAGGGAGGGAAAGTAGGGGAGACCCATTGTGCTTAGTTTTCTGAAGGGAAGCCAGAGAAATGATTTCAGCAAAATAGAAAGTTCCCAGGAGAGAAAACATAAGTACAAAAAGAATATCACGTCATTTCAGAATTAACAATAGGGAATGAAACCAACATCCAATGGGTTCCATCCAAAGTGGACCATAAGTCAAAGGAAACTCATGAAATCTAACAGGCAATACTAATAAAGAACTGAAGAATGAGAAACAAGAGAAACCCTTCTTTTGTTCTGGAAGCTATAAATTTGATAAAGAGGAATATCTGCAAAAAGTATTTTGAAAGTCTGCCCATAATTTGACCTGACAAAGAAATACTACTCATAATTAACAATTGGGATGACAGATATTTTGTATCAAATAATATAATCATGCCACTTCCAATGACATGGCCTTAATGTTTTAATTGTCTTCTACAGATATTTAAGTCAAGATAACATTTCCTGATATTCTATAAATTCCTGACAAGTATCAATTTCTTTTCTTCTTTTCCACTGTATTATAGGTTTTTATTTTATTTGCTTCTATATTTACCCTTGTATATGTAATTAGTTAAGCATCTAGAAATTATCCCCCAAATAAACTTAATCCCAGCAGAAAGTAATTGTGACTGCAAATTTCTTCCTATGAATATGAAAAATGGAAAATGAAAGAGACTATATAGAAATGGCAATTGATATTCTGATAAGTGTAACTTTATGAAATTGAAGATTTTGAGTGCTAATGACTAGGGGAAAAGTTAATAAACCCAAAGAATACATATGAAAGTTTTGTGTCCATAGGCTAAAAGAATATGTACTATTCATCATGTTTGGATTCCTAACATGGTATCATGAAGGTCCAGTGGGTCAGGAGGATGAGGACATAACATTGTTTTATTCAAGCTCTACAGCTCAGCAGCAGGTAGCCTTGAAAAGTCACTTAACCTTGCTGTGCTTTGGCTTCTATGACTGGAAAAAGGGGAAAAATCTAAAGTCTCAATGACTGTCTTATTGGATTCATGCGGAAATAAACTGATATTAGATATGTGACTACCTTATAAACTCTGAGTACTATATAATTAGTAATTAAAAGACTGCTACCATAATTTTAAAAATAAAAAATTTATATAAATGTATAACAAGCAAATAGATTGAATTAGTAATTTAAGATAAACATGACAAAGGAAAGCCCAGGAACAGACGACTTCACTGGTGAAATCTATCACTAAATTAAAGCAGATTTACAATATAATCCTTCACAATTTTTTTTCCAAAAATAGAAGAGGAGAGAACACTTCTCAACTCATTCTAAGAAGTCAATATTACCCTGATACTAAAACCAAACAAAGACAGTTGAAGGAAGGAAACTACAGATTAATATTCCTGATGAACATGGATGCAAAATCCCTCAAGGAAATACTTAGGAAACTGAATGCAGCAATAGATAAAAAGGATTATACTCCAGGTATAATGATCAAGCAGGATTTATTCCAGGAATGTAAGGCTGGTTTAACATATAGAAATTAATCAATATAATGCACCACATTAACAGAGGACAAATCAATATCACCAAAATAGAAGCCAAAAATTTCTGACAAAATCCAAATTTCTTTTGTGACCAAAATACTCAACTAGGAATAGAAGAGAACTTCCTCAACCTGAAAAAAGGAACTGAAAAAAAAATTGCTAACATCATACTTAAAGATGAAAGAGGGATACTTTCCTCCTAATACCAGGAACAAGTTAAGATGTTTGCTCTTACCACTTCTAAACCATATTGTACTGGATATTCTGGAAATAAGGGAGCAAAAAATACAAAAGGCATCCAGATTGGAAATAGAGAACTAAAATTTTCTCTATTTGCAGAAAGCATATTTTTATAGGAAATTCTAAAGAATCTACTAAGAAACTATTAGAACTATGAATAAGTTCAACAAGGTTACAAAATACGAGATCAATGTCTAAAATCAGTTGCTTTTCTACGCACTTAACATGAACAATTTGCAAATGAGATTAAGAAAACAATCTCATTTACAATAACATGAGAACTATTAGACATAAAATTAAAGAAGTGGGAACTTTGCATGCTGGAAACTACAAAACATTGTGGAAAGAAATTAAAACCTAAATAAATGCATAAACATCTCATGTTCATGGATTAGAAGATTTAACATTGTTAAGATGGCAACACTCCCCAAATTGATCTACACATTCTTCACAATCCTTATCAAAATCCCAGCTGGATTTTATTTTGCAATAATTGGCAAGGTAATCCTAAAATTCATATGGAAGTGCATGAGACACAAATTAGCCAAAAATGTCACTGAAGAACAAAACTGCTCGACTCATATTTTCTAATTTCAAAAATTACTACAAAATATACTATACTAACCAAGACATTGTGTTATTAACATAAAGAAAGACATCTAGATCAATGGAATAGAAATAAAACTCCAGAGATAACCACTTATATTTATGTTTAACTGATTTTAGATTAAGGGTGCTAAAGCAGTTTAATGGGATAAAATAATGTTTTCAATAAATTCTCCTGGAACAAATGGACATTCCATGCAAAAGGATGAAACTAGATTCTTACAGCATACACAAAAATAACTCAAAATGAGTCATAGAACTAAACCTAAGAGGTAATGTTATAAAACTCTTATAAGCAAACATACATCTTTATGATTTGGGTTATGTAATAGCTTAGATATGACACCAATAAGCAAAAGTGATCAAAAAAAAAAAAAAGAAAAAAAAAAGACCAGATACATTGGACTTTGGTCACACATGTGCTTTACATTGGCAAATGATGATACTCAATATAAAGAAGATGTGAAGAAGAGACAGCGTGTTACCACACTAGAATGTAAGATTTCTACTATAACCTCAAGGTCCAGAAGAATGCAGGGTAGCTAGTAGGTGCTCAATAAATATTTGTCAAATGACGAATATCAATGGGAATATAAACTGGTACAAGTTTAATGGTGGCAATGTGGATATATGTGCTAATAATTAAAATGTATTAATTTCAATTTCAATTCTAAGTATCCAAAAGAAAAAAAATAAAGTTCTTAAAAATGAATGTGCAGGTCTATGTGCTGCATTTTAATTTACCTATTGAATGGATACTTACTGATCACCTGATGGGTGCCAAAAATATACTAATGCTACAAATATAATGTTGAATTACATATCAAACTATTTTCCCCCTTGGAATAATAATATGATTGATGGCATAAAGATACGTGCCTAAATAAAAAAGTCCACATCTATTTTAGATTAAAATTTGTGTTAAATTAGTACTAGAAAGATTATTTCCCAACATGAGCTTAAAACATTATGTTAGGGGCGCCTGGGTGGCTCAGTGGGTTAAGCCGCTGCCTTCGGCTCAGGTCATGATCTCAGGGTCCTGGGATCGAGTCCCACATCGGGCTCTCTGCTCAGCAGGGAGCCTGCTTCCCTCTCTCTCTCTCTGCCTGCCTCTCCGTCTACTTGTGATTTCTCTCTGTCAAATAAATAAATAAAATCTTTAAAAAAAAAAAAAAAACATTATGTTACTTCACAGAAAACTGGGAATCAGATAAGCCAAGAAAATAACGTGACCTTGTTCTGGAAATTCTAAACAATGAAATATAAGAAAAATAGGTAAAAATTATATTTATCTAATTGGAAGAGGCAAATAACAGTATTTGTAGTCTATTACAATATTCCTGAAAAATCTAAAATAAATTGAAGGATAATTTAAAATAATTGAAGTTTAAAGTGAGATGGACAGTTTTGTTTTGTTTTGTTTAAGATTTTGTTTATTTGGGGTGCCTGGGTGGCTCAGTGGATTAATGCCTCTGCCTTCGGCTCAGGTCATGTTTCCAGGGTCCTGGGATTGAGGCCCACATCGGGCTCTCTGCTCAGCAGGGAGCCTGTTTCCTCCTCTCTCTCTCTCTTTCTGACCGCCTCTCCACCTACTTGTAATCTCTCTCTTTCAAATAAATAAATAAAATCTTTTTAAAAATATATAAGATTTTGTTTATTTGACAGAGAGAGGTATAGTGAGAGAGGAAATACAAGCAGAGGGATTGGAAGTGGGAGTAGCAGGCCTCCTGCTGAGCAGGGAGCCTGATGCAGGGATCGATCCCAGGACCCTGAGATTATGACCTGAGCTGAAGGCAGATGCTTAACTACTGAGACACCCAGACACCCATGTTTTGTTCTGCTTTCTTAGGTTGGCCCCATGCCCAAAATGGAGCCCAATACAGGCCTTGAAGTCAACCCCTGAGATGAAGACCTGAGCTGAGATCAAGAGTCAGATAGTTAACTGAGCTACCCAGGCACCCCAAGATAGACAGTTTTATACATATTTCATCAACATTATTTTCAAAATTTAAGAGCAAAAAATAAATAAAACACAAACATTTACACAGCAAAAAAGATCATAGAAAAATAATTTTAAAATATTCCAAAATTTTGCTGAATAGCATAAAATCCTTTAATAAAATAAAAGACCTAGGGTGCCTGGGTGGCTCAGTCCATTGAGCATCTAACTCGGTTTCAGCTCAGGTCATGATCTCATCGGTCCTGATTTAGCCCCCAGACAGGCTTGAAGAGTCTCTCCTTGTGCCCCTCTCCCTCCCTGCTCCTGTCCTCTCTCTCTCAAATAAATCTTTTAAAAATAATTAATAAAATAAATGCCTTTTCTTATTTCTGAATAGGAAGCTGAATTTCACTTCCTTGGGCGCCTAGGTGGCTCAGTGGGTTAGGCCACTGCCTTTGGCTCGGGTTATGGTCTCAGGGTCCTGGGATCGAGTCCCACATTGGGCTCTCCGCTCAGCAGGGAGCCTGCTTCCCTTCTTCTCTCTCTGCCTACTTGTGATCTCTCTCTGTCAAATAAATAAATAAAATCTTAAAAAAAAAAGGAATCACTTCCTTATAATTTTTCTTTAGTTTAATGCAAAACAAATCAAAATCCCCATAGAATCTATAGCTATAAACTTGAGAAAATAATTCCAAAGTTTATCAGGAAAAATAAAACAGAAAACTGGCCAATAATATTGTAAAAGGTAAACAGCAGAGGCCACTTCTCTTACCAGAGAGTTAAAAGAATTTTAACAGTACCAACCAGGCCAAAATGTTAGCAACTAAATCACTACTGTTGTAGGGTAGTTTGTTATACAAGAATCCAAGACATGCAATTTGAAATGATCTTTCACCTATTGGATTGGCAGAATATTATATATGCATGCATATATAATCGATGAAACCTAGTTGTACAAACACTATAAGCAACATTTTACACTGGTACTGGCATTTAATATAATTGGTATAACCTTTTTTTTTAAGATTTTATTTATTTATTTGAGAGAAAGAGAGTGCACAAGCAGGGAGACTGGGAGAGGGAGAAGCAGACTCCCTGCTGAGCAGGGAGCCCAAAGCAGCGTGGGTTCCCAGGACCCCGGGATCATGACCTGAGCAGAAGGCAGACACCTAACCGACACAGCCACCCAGGTGCCCCTGGTATAACCTTCTTTAGAGAGAAATTTGGCAACTCATATCAACAGCCTAAAATAAGTACATAGAGTTTGACCCAACTATTCTCCTTCTAGAAAGACATAATGAAAATAAATAATGTGAAAGCAAACATTTACGTATAAGTATGTTTTCTACAGCATTTATAAAGCACCAAAAATGGAAGAATCTTAAGTGCATAGTAAGAAGGATTAGTTAAGGGATCATAAATATGATATAGCCATTAAATAATAGGATAGATCATCCTTTAAAAATTAAAGCGTATTTAGAATACTTAATTCAAAACACAAAAATCTATCATTTTAACTAATACACTGAATAAAAATTTGGGTGAAAAATAATTTATAAAGTATTACTTCTTTACAATTATAGATATAGTAATATAATAAGCATAGAAATATAAGGAGGGAGAGGAAGAAAAACAGAGAGAACCCCATATATAACCAGAGGTCATTGTCAAGGATTAGGATTTTTTTTTTTTTTAAAGATTTTATTTATTTATTTGAGAGAGAGAGACAGTGAGAGAGAGCATGAGCGAGGAGAAGGTCAGAGAGAGACGCAGACTCCCCATGGAGCTGGGAGCCTGATGTGGGACTCGATCCCGGGACTCCAGGATCACGCCCTGAGCCGAAGGCAGTCGTCCAACCAACTGAGCCACCCAGGCGTCCCAGGATTAGGATTTATTTATTGTTTATTTTTTCTTTCTGCTCTTCTAAACTCATTTTCACTTTAATAATAAACCTTCATAAGCAGGAAGAGATTATCATTGACACACTAGATTAAAATATTAAGTTAATGCTAACAAAACTTGCAAATGGTCAGGGTATAAGAGAGTTGAGATATTAGAATACTGTAAAACTTAAAAACAGAAACATCTTCTGAATCTCCTCAAATCACTTGTTTATTATGCTTTTTGTCTGAATTAGAAAAACAAATTAAAAATACCCTGATGATATTTCACGCACTTCAAAGTCCTTTTGCTGAAAAGGTAAAAGGAAAATCTAAATAATATTTGTACTCTGATATTATCTGATAGCCAAAAGTAAGCCAAAGAAAAATATTTGCAAGATAATTTTCAAAAAAAGAAAAGATGTTCTCTCTCTTCCTAGTAACCTTGCTAAAAAGTATCTATCTGGAGAGAGAAGGTTACCAGAGGGGACGTGGGGAGGGGGAATGGGTCAAAGAGATGACGGGGATTCAGAGTACACTTACAGTGATGAACACTGAGTAATGTAAAGAATTGTTGAATCATTATGGTACACCTGAAGTTAATACAACCCTGTATGTTAATCATACTTCAATTTTAAAAAAATAACAAATTAAAAAAAATTTTTTCCAGAAAAATAAATAAAATTAAAAGGTTCTAAATATCACTGTTCATTAATGTAGATGAAAACTATGGAAATTAAATACAGTATAATATACATCTTGAGTATACTTAATGTTGTCTATAAGACGAGAATTTTCATTTTCTCTAATGTCAGAAAAGTACTTTTGCTAACTCATGCACTACGCTTGCCTACAGCTAGAACAGAGAGTGAATTCTGTAGACTACATCATTCCATGTGAATCACATGTGCACAAAACCCATAAAACATATTCCAACTAATGTACTATACTTAAAAAAGCAAAATTACTCTTCAGCATTTTCTTAAATCTAAACATGTCCCTAAATTTCCTTTATTTTTTCCTCCTGAAAGCTAACTAAGAGCTATCATTGTTCCTAAAATAAGATTTCAATTCAGGAAACTGTACTTCAGTGACATGACTAAAAATGGATAATTAAAGACAGTACCTGGCATTCAATACACTTTCTTATTGCATCATGAATTATTTTCACTTAACTCATTCTGTTCTACACCTATTGGGTTTAAGGCATCATGCTAGTTATGTTGGAATATAAGAAATGTTTGGCCTAAGAATGTTATCCTTCAATTATCATAGAGAAATTGGATTCTTGTTTAGGAGGATGCAGCAACATGACTTTCCACATCATAAATAGCAAGAAGCTCTTCCCTTGGCACTTATGTTGCAAAATCTCAGAAGCAAAAACATAGGAGAAATGGCCCCTAAAGCTTTGTCAAGTGGTACCCCTTGCTCCTGGGCATATTTCAGGAAAGACATTTTCTTTGATTTTGTTTGTTTGTTGTTTTAAAATTGCTAAACATCAAGGAACACGATAAAAAGAACCAGTATCATAGCAACCTGTCTTAAATCCTCAGAGCACATCTTTGATAATTTCTGGTATTGATTCCAAGAGCATTAAACATATACCACTTATATATAAGTATAAAGCACATGCTGGTTCAAATATAAGTGATTTTTGAGTTAGCATCAACTTTTTTTCATAACGTGTTATACCTTGAATTTTCTAGAGAGCAGAACTGATACCACAGGTTCCTTGTGTATGTTCTCTAGAACTCTCGAGACATTCTGCAAGTGTGAGCCAGACACTTCTAGGAATCATTTTACTGAATTAAAAGGTATACTCAGGCACGCTCACAAGTTAGAAAAAGACTCACTACAAAAAGACCTTAAGTGATCTCTGATAGCTTCTGAGTTAAGATTATCTTAATACCACTACTCTCCTATCATATGAATAATAGAAAGCCGAACATACTTCTTTGGGAGAAAATGCTATGCCACATTCCAGAGATGTCCCTTCCTCTAACTCCAAAGAATATATGTCAGGAAATGCAGGGTCTGTGAATTCCCCTATAAAACATTAAAAAAATATTATTTTTTAAAAAGCCAGATACATATCGATAATACCACTTTTAAATATGGAAATGAAACTTTGAGAAGCCTCATAAACCTGTCTATTATGATCAAAAAGCAATTGCTGTGGAGGGCTGCATAAGGTTGCTGCTGGTTAAAGAAAGACTCTTAATACCAAGGTTCCAGTCACCAAAACTGATATTCAAACATGTATCAAACATATATTCAGTCAGCAAAACAGACAGTAAGCCCATTTTTTTTTAAATCTCCAAAGTTCAAGGATAAGGTGAAGATACAGAAAAATTGTCAAATAATAATGTAAATGTCAAGGTTAAAAATTATAACCACTTAAATAAACTTCTAGAAAAAGTTCCTGAAAGATCAAATGTTTATTATAGTAGAACCTCTGGGGGGGGGTGTGGGTGGCTCAGGGGTTGAGCCTCTGCCTTCGGGTCAGGTCATGATCTCAGAGTCCTGGGATCAAGCCCCGCATTGGGCTCTCTGATTGGCAGGGAGCCTGCTTCCCCCTCTCTCTCTGCCTCTCTCTCTTGTGATCTCTCTGTGTGTGTGTGTCAAATAAATAAATAAAATTAAAAAAAAAAAAAAAGAACCTCCACCCTCATCCAAACAATTCTAAAAATCCTATCTTCTCCCCCAAATTTTCTGATTAATCCAAGGAATGATGATAATTTCTATCACCCATTTGTGGAAATGAACTCGAATAACTCATTGCACCCTCCTTCAACTTAATCAATTTCAGTCACCTTGATGAAAAACCATTAAATGACCAAAAAACCTCATTAAGTATATATTAATCTGCCGTTTGTAGTGTGGGGAAAGATACACATGTTATACAGCAAAGAAAACCTACTTAGAAAGGGTATATACCTAGAAAATATAATAAAAACAGATGGATACATACTCAAATATATTTGGAATATATGTAAACATATAGTCTGTGAAATGAAATAATCCAAGACAGCTTCAGTAAATATTTCTTTTTTTTTAAGATTTTATTTATTTATTTGACAGACAGAGATCACAAGTAGGCCGAGAGGCAGGCAGAGAGAGAGGGGGAAGCCGGCTCCCCGCCAAGCAGAGAGCCCAACGTGGGGCTCGATCCCAGGACCCTGGGATCATGACCTGAGCTGGAGGCAGAGGATTTAACCCACTGAGACACCCAGGCGCCCCAATATTTCTTAAGTGCCTATAATGTACATAGCACTATCGTGGACAACTCTAGTAGAAAACAAAAATCAGGGGCGCCTGGGTGGCTCAGTGGGTTAAAGCCTCTGCCTTCGGCTCAGGTCATGATCCCAGGGTCCTGGAATCAAGCCCCGCACTGGGCTCTCTGCTTAGCAGGGAGCCTGCTTCCCCCTCTCTCTCTGCCTGCCTGCCTCTCTGCCTCCTTGTGATCTCTGTCTGTCAAATAAATAAAATCTTAAAAAAAAACCTTTAAAAAACAAAAACAAAAACAAAAATTATACACATAGTCGTTGACCTCATGGAGCTAACAGTGTAGCAGGGGAGCCAAACAGGTACACAGCTCTCTTTGATATGAGACAGAAATGGTTAGTACTAAAATGAGACTTACACAATGCCCTAAGTGAGTAAAGATCAAAAAATAATTTCAACCAACCGGACAAGGGTGGGTGTGGGGCTAATGACCCATGGGGACTCATGAGGTTTAAGCTAATTTATAAAAGTGGGTGGGATCACAGACACCAGGAACAGAAGAGGAAGAACCATCCTAGGAGAAGGGAATTCCAGCGCCATTAGAAGGAAACGTGGAACATTCTGGCTGCAGCGGGGAGAGCCACTGGATGCTGCAATAGGCAAGGCGACTAGAAAGACAACGTGGAGTCATCCCCAAATGGCTCTCAACATGGCCTCTCCAATAACTCGTTTATCCAATAATTTTGAAATGATCACAAGAAAAACCAAGTCTAATTTGTCACAGAAGGGTATTTATGTGTTAAAATACTTATAACACTAAGATACATCTTCAGAACATTTTAAGTGTAAACTTTGTTGCAAATTGTTAATAATAATTAAGATCAAGGGAAGTACCTCCTGGACTGTGCCAGCAGCCATGCCGCTAAGAACCACCGCTATTGCTAACATGAAACAAACAAAACTTTTTGATCAGAGGAGTGATGTGATAAGATCCTGGCTTTAAGACTACTCTCCAGAACAGGTCCGAGGAGAAAAGCTTGGAGGCATGGGAAGCATTTGAAAAGATGATGCAGTGGTCTAGGAGGGAGGTTTGTGCTAGGGTTAAGGCAGAATTGTGAAAACATATGCACTTTGTGGACTAGCTGTGCAGAATAACCAAGAGGAGTCTGAGATCCAATGAACAAGGTACAATGACAGTAAATGAGGCAGTCAGTGAGAATAAAGTGTTAAGCAACTAAAGTTTCAGCATCCAGACTTAGGAACAAAAAAAAAAGAATAGAAATTTCATACGTATTTCCAGCCACCAGCTGTAATCATTCCTGGGCTAGTACGCAGTGTCCTCTCATACCACGCTCACCTAAACCTGATCCTCCCCCTGTATCACCTCAACCATGACTTGTACCCCCAGTCACCTACCTCTTATAATCAAAACCTGGGAGAGCTGAGCCTTGCTCCTCCTCCCTAAGACCCAGGTCCACTTGATAAGCAAGTCAGAGCATTTCTTATGTTTCGGCACCTTTGTACTCCTTTCCTTTCCATTTCCAGCAGCACTGCCTGTGTTCAGGCTTGATCACTTCTCATCTGTATGGCCACAACCCCTAGCTGACCTCCGTCTCTCTCTGGTCTTGCCCTTCCCATTCCTACATGTTCCCCCAGCCCATCCTCAACTCTGCTCCAAAAGAAAAATGAGCAAAATGTGAGTCTGATCACACCACTGCCTGGATATACATCCTTTAATGGTGCTGCCTAACCTCCAGGATCAAAGCCCAGAAAAGATCCTTAGTGACATGGATCTCACTTGCCCTCCCCATCCTGTCCCTCTACACTCTGGGCATCCTGAACTACTTACCACCTTGACTCACTGCTAGGCCTTTACTTGCATTCTTTCACATATCCCCTTTTCTTGTGTATCTTCTCGTCTTTTTCAAGATGAGGATTAGGCATTGACTTCTCCAAGAAATCTTCCCTTATGCTGATTACTACTTTTCCCTAACATATGCTCCCTTAGCACCAGGTACTCATTTGCCTTACAGCATCTGCAATGCTCTCTGATAATAAGCTGATTCTCTGTTCAGCTCTCATACTGTTAGAGGTGTTTTTCCTTTGTCATTAGATTCCACAGCCACCTTTCTCTTTGCTGCTCTGTCCTGACTTCTATAGGTCAGTTCAGCTAGGCCCCCTTGCTCTGACTTCATTCAACCACAGGGAGACACCAGTATGTTATCAGAAGGTAGGAGGGATTTCTGCCTTCATATCTTCACTGCATTGGCTACACTTCTGGCAATGGCTGCATGCCTTCACGGCTAAAGCTCTTATCAGTTGGCCCCTCTTTCAAAGTTTCACTGATCATGGGGCTCCAGAAATAACCTGTCTCTGCGAGGTAGTAGCAGCTTCCATCCCTCATTGATTTCTTTTCATCCAGCTCCCACCTCCACAGATAATTCCTTCATTAAACTCTCTTCAGTTAAACCCTTTGAGCAAGTCATCTGTGAATTTCTGAGATCCTGATGGATATACTTGCGTTCAAGTCTTGAGAACATGTTAAAATATGATATTGTCTTTATAGACTCAAAGTTTAGTATCTTGCCTATAATTGGTATTCAACAAATATTTATTGAAGAAGAAAGGACCAAATCAATGGGTGGCAAACCTTTTCTGTAAGGGTCCAGATACTAAATTCTGTAGGCTTTGCAAGCCATATGGTTTCTTCCACAACTATTCAACTCTGCCATTATAGTATGCAAACAGCCATAAACAATACACAAACAAATAAATGTGTCTGTACTCTAATAAAACTTTATTTATAAAAACATATATCAGGCCAGATTTAGTCCACAAACCTTATGGTGCCAACCCCTAGAGTAAACAAATGAAATGTCTTTGTAGAAGTGCCTGTCTCTTATTTTATTTTTTTTTAAATATTTTATTTATTTGACACAGAGAGAGAGAGCAAGAGCAAGAACACAAGCAGGGGGAGTGGGAGAGGAAGCAGCAAGCTTCCTGCGCAGGAAGGAGCCTGATGCGGGGCTTTACCCTACGACCCTGGGATCATGACCTGAGGCAAAGGCAGAAGCTTAATGACTAAACCACCCAGGCACCCCGAAGTACCTATCTTTTAAATTTAATGTGACATAAAGATACTTAATACATGAGTAAACATACAGAGAGAACTCTCCAAAGACATTTACCTGAAGCTCCTGGGCAATTAAAATTATAATTCCATTTTGATTTATAGTATATACTTATACATAAAACTTTTTTTTAACGTATACATAACATTCTTAACTACATTAAATCAACTAACAAGCCTGGTTATATGTTATGCATTACCAAAGTATCCTGATGTTAATACTGATATATTTCTAGAAATAAAACCATGCACTGAGTAATTAAAAATACATCAGAACAACTGCCCTTGACATATTATTTTTTAACATTATACCTTAAAACAACTTGAAACTGTTTTACAAGAATATTATTATAGTATAAGAGCTATACCTGTTTTATCTTTAAAATCCAAAGAAAAATATTCAAAGTCTTGTAGATTAAACTCCACTCTGGCACGTGTTATACCTTTGTTTTTTATTATAAATGGAATAATCTGAGTAGCACCAACATAGGTACCACTGAAGTTAAATACGTCCTAAAATTTAAAAAGAGAAAAAGAATTAGAAAGCAGAGTAATATTTTATAAAAAATAATATGAACCAAAATTACACTTTAAAAGAGTAGACCTTAAAGTTCTCATCACAAGAAAAAGAACATAACTATGTTTGGTAATGGATGGTAACTCATTTTGCAATACATACAGATATAAAATCATTATTTGGTACACCTAAAATGGACATAATGTTATATGTCATTATGCCTGAAAAAAAATGTATCATTATTTTTCATTAAGGGCATTATTAACTACTATCCTCTATAAAAACTGGCCATATTTTCCTTCCTCTCCCCTACCTCTGTTATACAATCGGTTACCAAATCCCTTTTATTCTGCCTCCTTTACCTCTTATCGCTAATGTAACTGTATGAAGTAAATAATGCATTACTTTTCAGGTCATTTCTAGATTTGTACTTTCTTCAATTCTCCTCTTCACAATTAAGTCACAATTAAACTAACTGAAAATCTGTACTTCCTATCTTAAAATGTGATGATTCTCCTCCAACTACCGGACAATGTCCAAGTTCCTCAGCAGGGTTCATAAGGCTCATCTTGACCTTCTCCTGCCTCACCGAGCTCCACTCTTCCCCCACTCACTTCGTACTTCAGCAAGCTGTATGACTTGTCCTTCCCAACCAACACCTGATGCTTCACTCTCCTCTGTCTGTATTAGTGTGTCCCTTCTATTAGGAAAGCTTTCCTCTAACTCATAGTTGCTACCTTCAAACCCCAGTTAGATAAACCATATTTTATGACACTGTGCTCGGAACTACTTCTGTTCCTTATATTTATTTACCATTACAACACCATAAAATCTGTTTATTTGTTTACAAATCTGTCTCTCCTAGCGGACCTTAGGCCTAATTCATTTTTATATCTTTAGTACCTGATGCCTCGCTTAAATAGATGTAAGGAATGTTTATTGAATGTATCTTAACTATCTTATATGCCAGGTATGTGCCTACATCACAGAGTTCTATAAAATTCCTCTTCATAGCCTTACAGTTACTTAGTAAAAGAATTACATGTAAGACTAAAGAGAAAGTGGCAACAGTATCCTAATGTTGAGGGAAATATTACATTAAGGTCAACTGGCCACTGTTTCTCACACTTAAAATATCAACCCATTTCTACAGGGCAAATCTGTAAAATCCAATATGGGTAATGAAAGCTTGATGCAAAAGATCATTCCTCTTATACTATTCTGGCCTTGTACATATGCTCATTTGGATAAAATGTCCTAACTGTTATTAAGATACATATTCAACACCATACAGTTATTAAAGGTCTTACTGATGATGCCAGAATATTATTTTTATTATTATTTTTAAAAGGCAGCTATGTTTAAAATTCAACATAATCAAGGAATTTTTTTTAAGATTTTATTTATTTATTTGAGAGAGAGACACAGCGAGACAGGAAACACAAGCAGGGGAACAGCAGAGGGAAAAGGAGAAGCAGGTCCCCTGCCAAGCAGGAAGCCCAATGTGGGGCTCGATCCCAGGACCCTGGGATCATGACCTGAGCCAAAGGCAGATGCTAAATGACTAAACCACCCAGATGCCCCATAATCAGGCAATATTGATATATATTAATACAAAGTCTTATAAATTACTCAATTGTACTATAACATGCAAAGCATGCCACAAATGCCTTTAGGGTGTGGAAATGAAGTAGTCAAAGTCTAAATACATTTTTAATATTGTTCAAGGAAAAACACCATAGCAATGGAGAAAGCACTCTGGATACTGCAGGGATTTTAATCTCCAAAATCACCACAGTCTTACACAAGGTAGCCTAGTGTCTGTCAATCTGTCTAGACTTATCATGCCTTCAACACCAATAAAAATAAGAAAATTGTACCTCAAAGCCAAAAACTAAAATTGTGATGGAGCCCTTAAAGTATAGACTAGTAACGAGGCCCTACCTGAGACACTGGCAGCCTCACCCACATTTGCTCTATTTAATTCAGCACCAGAATGGCACAGGCACTGCAGTACTAGTGGGAGAGAGAAAGAGAAGTTCTGATAACCTAAAAATAATACAACAATTGCTATGATGAAGATGTTTCCAGAGTTTAAGATGTTTGTACCATCTTATGAATGTCACAATGGAAGGGGCATATGGGCCTGCATTAAAGGATCAGGGTGAGTTCTTTGTTTCTTGATTTTTTTTTTTTAAGATTTTATTTATTTATTTGAGAGAGAGAGAGAGAGAGCAGGAGAGAACACAAGCAGGGAGGAGAGGAGAAGCAGACTCCCTGCTCACCTACCACCAATGATGACAAGAGGCTTGATTCTAGGATTCTGGGACCATGACCTGAGCTGAAGGCAGACACTTAACCAACTAAACCACCCAGGCGCCTTCAGGGTAAGATTTCTGGGTAGATGAGACCAGATTTGATTCCGGAAAGACTTGCCAGGAAAAGAAATATATGTGTGGGCTATCAACTATAGAACAGAATTTTATCAGGATACAGAACAATAATTTTAAAAATAAACAAAACTATAGTTCAGAAAATGCAAATCAAGACTACAGTGAGATGATCATTTTATACTTAAAAGACTGGCAAACATTAAGTCTTATAATACAACTGACAGAGAAATTGAATGCATAACAATGAAAGCTTGAGGAGAAAATATGGAAGCTATCTTGTGAAGCCAAAAATGCACATATTCTTTGAGTTAGCAACTCTACTCTGAGAGAAACTCTAGCACCTGTACCTCACAAGATATGTACACAAAATGTTCCCTGCTGGAGTGATTGTCATAACAACAAAAGAGAAACACCTATTTGAATGGACAACAGAGTCTCTGAATTGCAACAGGTCTACATAATGGAATATTAAGCAGTGGTAAGAATGAAAAAAAAAAGTACAGCTACACACAACTTAGATCAACTCTGGAAATACAATACTCAGTTAAAAGTGACTCACCAAAGACTACACACAGTACATGTTTGTCATGAAGCTCAAAAATGAACAAATGAAACTAAATAATGAATGGTTAAGGAATTCATACATATGTGATGGGCCGATTAGAAAAAGTAAAGGGAGAATAATCAGAAAATTCAGCTAAGTGGTTACCTCTTAGGAGGAGTAGGATCATGATGAAGCCTACAGTTGACTTTAATGTACTGGTAGAATTAAATTGGTCAATTCTGAAACCTCCATTTGATAATCTGCTTCAACACATATTTATATTATATATATTAACTTCTACATGTCAGAGTACTACATAATGAGATATTTTCAAACATAAATGGGCTGACCAGGGACATGTAACAAAAGTCACCACACTCATACACTGATTACACAAATAGTTAACATATGAATATACTCACCGGATTAATTTCCACATCGGCAATCTCAACAGATCCACCAATCCTGAGGTCTATGACATTTGCACGGCGAATAGCAACCTTATTTGAGAGAAATACAAAGCCTTGTAGAAACTACATTAAAATTTACCCATATACGACTAAAGTATTACCTGGCTTTTGGCAATATTTTAAAATTTAAATAATAATAACATATTATAAATGTCACAAGATTTATTCTGGTAGTTGTCATCCCATTTCTTGTTATGCAGAATTAATATTCCTAAGAGGAATGTGTGTTCAACTCTTAAAAACCTCCACCACAAATGGGACCAGTTCATAGCTTATAAATTTGACTGCAGAGTTCTACCCATTTAACTACACATTACTGTCACTCCCCATATCCCTTCTATATTTACCTAATTTCAAGGATTATTCAAAATTAAAACAGATAGGAAACTGAGTACAAATATACTTCCTCCCACAGAGATAAACTAATATCCATAATGACCATAAAAATAATGAAAGTGGCTAAAAAAATGCTGAGCAAATGGGCCAAGTATAGTGCTAATTACATTGTCTCCTTTTTAATCCTCAGTATCCTGTGAGGTTACCAATATTAATATCCTAATTGCCAACTGAGGAAACCTGAGGCTCAGAGAGGCAGAGCATTTTGTCTTTTAACCAGCAGTGGTTAAATATAAACCAAGGACAGCCTGAACACTCAACAGCCTCTGAGAAAATTAAGATGGTGAAATAAGAATTTAGTTGTATAATTCCTACAAAATTAGAATTGTAGGTTATCTGAACATATACATGTCTAAGCAAAATTTCAGAGGCACAAAAACAGCATTCACTGAAATCCCCACCTATATACAAACAGGGAGCATCAAGGCTGGATTTAAATATAAATATCAATCTAAGAAAGAGATAGGAGTGTATTTCACTCTTTACATAGAAAGTCAGTGACACTGTTCATAGGAAAAAAAAAAACAACAACTCCAAACTGTCATTTTTTTCAAAATTATTGGGGAAAGTGACACGTTATTTAATTAACTAAATCACTATATTCATAGTATTATGTGATTTCCACATTGTAGTTAAAGAATATATAGTACATAAATAAAATACTCGACTAAAATCATAAAAATCAGAATGTGATGATTCAGAGGAAATGACAAATCAACATGTTCCCCCTTGATGAATCCCACATATAAGTTTCAACTCATCACGGCTGGCTTTCACCTACCTCCCCATTATTGATCATCCACTGAATCTACAACAGAATCTAACGTAAAACTTGTGTCCAGTAAATATGTGCTGGATGAATAAATGAATTATTATGTTATGTTAAAAAGATAAGCTTCGTAAAAACAGCATACTCTTATAAAATACAGCAGAAACTAATCTTTTACTGAAACTATTTTTATTGGCCATATTTTTTATTTTTTCTAGAATATTATATTAAAAAACTCTGCCCAGGGGCGCCTGGGTGGCTCAGTGGGTTAAAGCCTCTGCCTTCGGCTCAGGTCATGATCCCAGGGTTGTGGGATTGCCCGCATTGGGCTCTCTGCTCGGCAGTGAGCCTGCTTCCCCCCCTCTCTCTGCCTCCCTCTCTGCCTACTTATGATCTTTAAAAAAAAAAAAACTCTGCCCAAATCTCAGACCATGTACCAAAATATATAATTTATAAATATCTTTCAGTATGTATGTATGTCTTCATAAAAGATAAAATCATTAGGTTGTTTATCTGGGGCAAACTGGTGTTTATCACATTAACCTACATGTTATTTAAGAATTAATTGTTATGAAAAAAAGAATTGTGGGAAATTAAGGATAAAATGGGGGATATATCTAAAACTATTCATTTTGTTTTAAAAACAGTGTACATATTTATTTCTTATTGTGAGTAAATGTACATAGCTGATCATGAGATTGAAAATCAAGAGTATTCCATTCCTCTAGTTTATAATAAAATTTATGAGATTAATTTTCCATTTTATATATTTTATTTAATGAACAATTAGAAAAGCCCCTTAAATCAAGGTAATGTCTTTTTAATTATATGATTTCCAGAATATAAACTAGTAAAATATTCTATGCATGCTATAAAATATAGATCTTAACACCATACAGAATTTGCCTATAATTCATATAGTCATTGAAGCTATTTAGAATTAACATTGCAAAATTAATTAATTTTTCCAAAGGTGTCTAATTAAATCAAATATCTAATTAATGCCATGAAAAAAGTCATCCTTCCTTCTGTGACTAGTGAGAAGTTGTCACATCTCAGAGATGCCAAATATCATTCTAATTTCACGCAAAGAATGCCTCATATTGATGAACTGTATCCATTTCAACTTGGTAGAAATTTCCATTACCAACTTGCACCAAAAATGTTTTCTACAAATCCTCTTTCCAGGTTCTGCTATTTCTACAAAATTATATAGGTAAGGTTGCTTATTCTATAGATCTCTAAAAACTACATTTCTTTAGTGATAGTTCAATCACTAACAAAGTAACCAAAATTTAAAAAATTATTCATTAGCATCATAACAGTAAAACGCATTCCCATTTGAAGAAATTCTTAAAACAAGTTTTCTAAGAATAAACACACATACCATTTTTTAGCATTATACTTACTATTATAAATCTCCTAAACAACTAAACAAATCTACATAGACATATATAAATATAAGGAATGAATACACATATGCATGAACATACCTTTGCTCTTGTATCAAATTTTTCTGCTACAGTAGGTGTACAGGAGATATTGAGAACAGTTAGTCCCCCGAAAGGAATTACTCCTTGTGATGGAACAATATTCATAGTAGGCAAAAGACTCTGGTCACAAATCTGTAATTGAAAGTTTGCAGAAATGCTGTATTATCCTTTAACATTGCTGATCTAAAGCTTTCAACTACAACCCAGACAGAGGACCCTTGGGCACAGGGCATGAGATGATTTCATTATATGTTTTCCAACACCAGATGCACAAATAAAACTTCAACAGGGATTTGTACCCTTAACCCAGCAAAAGGAACTTGTAGTGCCAGCATCCAATTCAAATAGGATGATGAAGTTTCCTGTCTGAAGTGTTATCAAGACTTAGCAAAGCTTACGAGGATGAGATAGATCTGTTAGAATAGATGATAAAATTCTAGATACTACTTTGGTAGCTTGCCTTTTCCCTGACAGTAAACACTGAAAACGAAGTTAGTGGGTAGGCAGATGATGAAGTAACCTCCTGGGGGAGCCTGTGTGGCTCAGTAGTTTGAGTGTCTGCCTTGGACTCAGGTCATGGTCCCAGGGTCCTGGGGGGCTCCCTGCTCAGGAGGAGTCTGCTTCTCCCTCTCCCTCTGCTACTTTCTCTCTGTCAAGTAAATAAATAAAATTTTATTTTAAAAAAAAGTAACCCCCTGTTCTCTATTATTTCCTTGATGGCCTACTGTCTAAGATATCATTTTGACCTTTAAAAAGTTGTAAGTAATTTACCAAAGGATTTATGGTGTAGTTTCTCAGGAGCTAGTTTAGAACTATCTACCATGCTTTAAGCCAGAACAATTTAAAGGAAAATTGGTTAAGGTATTTTGGGGATGAGGGAACAAACAGACTTCAGAGCTAATTTTGAAGCAACAGAAGGAAAGGGTATCTGCGTTTGTCTGGGCAGAAGACATGTAGATATAAAGCTTGAATAAAAGATCTCAAACACTGACCTCTATCTATTCTCACTATTGGGAGATCTTAATATATTTTTCAGCAAAATATTCTATCACCACTTGTAATTTAAATCAGGGGCAACAACTATAAATAGAATATCTTTATAAGGCTCTTGCTCTACGTCCCAGTTTCTACCGTTAATTCCTGATGGTAGAGTAAAAACAAGAAGAGGAAAAGTATGTCATCAAATATGGAGTTGTAATAGCAACAGTGGATATTTTTGAAAGTGCTCTTTTTTCCAAATTATTTCTTTTTTTTCAAAAAGACAAAATGACAGGAAGACACAAAGGGGTAAGAAGAGAGATTAAGGGTAGAAGAAAGAAAAAATGATTTTTGTGGGAAATTAAAAGGACAAAGTAGATGAAATGTACTTGGCTAAGTATTGCATGAAATATACAAATATTAGCATTCGTCAACTTATAAAGACTAAAGTAGTAACACCACAGCACTCATGGCATAAAATATAATGTGATCCGATCCAAATAAGATTCCAAGATTCTACATTACCTTGAAATAAGCATGGTTTTGTCCTACGTTGTGAAGAATGGCTTTCCTCCAAGTTGTTAAACCTTGAGGGCTATTACTGAAGAGGATCCTTGGCTCCAAAAATACGACCTTAGTGTGACCAAGCTAATAATAAAAGGAGAAGAGAGAAGATACAATAGAAATAATAGTAAACTATTTCTAACCCCCTTCTAAATGACTCAAATTTTAGCAGCCTCATGGAAATCTCTAAAACATGAAAGGTTATCAGATGTTATGATGTACTTAAAGGAAAATAGAATGGAACACTAAACTGTACTCCTAAACTGAGGAAGGCAAAGGGAATAAGACAATTCTATGGAGGAAGTAAATCCAGGACTGAGAATCATGTAGGAGATCTTAGAGATCATCTATCCAACTACATACAGGGTTCGACTGTGTGTTACGCACAAGGAAAGAGTCCCCCAGCATGGGAAATATTGTGTCAAATGAGATTATCTAGGCTTGTTTTTACTATTAGCCTTCTAACACTTAATGTGTTGATAATACACACTTTGCTTTCCTCTGAATGGGGAGGTGGTTCACTGTGATTCAGAGTTACTTAGGTGCAGGACTCCTCCTCCTTACCTACACACAAATCACTTCACAGAACTACTTTATCATGGAACAGTTTTTTGAAAAAGCTGACATTATCCACTTCTCCCATTTCACAGGAAGGCGAACAATAGCCAAGGGGAACTAGAACCCAAGTTTTCCAATTCCTTATACAGTGCTCTTTACACCAGACCCTGCTGTCTTTATCTATGATAAATTTTTTGTCTTGGGAGGTTTTAATACATTCTTATAATTATTTGAAGAACACGACTTGGGTAATCAGAACAACAAATTTCTAAACAAAGCTAAAAGATGACAAAATGGTCAAGTAAGTCCTTCATAAATTAAGGACAAACATTAAATGAACATTGTCTTTAATCACTTCACGTTCCTCCAGCTTTACTTTCCTGAGAGAAACACTTCACAGTTCATTTAACTTCAGAGGACCTCAAAAATTTACCATAAAATGATCCAATTCATTATTCTGATATCTCGGACTTTAATTCTTAACAATCCAAGTATAGGAAAAGCAGAAAGTAAATTTGATCAGTAAGTAACCGCAAAGATGCTGGAGGCAAATAGATCTAGATATAAATTCAACCCAAGGCATTCACTGCATGTATGAACTTGTATTAGTTAATCATTCACTCTAATCCTCCATTTCCTCACCCATCAACTGAGTTATTAGTACAGCCTTACAGAGCTGTTATAAGATTAAATTAGATAATGCATGAATAGCATCTAGCATCCCACCTGATATACAATAATTAATAAATGATATCTATTATTAATGCAAAGTCTAAGTTACTAAATTCTCATCTTCTACCTGTTAGAAAAGAATACACATGGGGTGAGTATGTAGGCAGATTTATATTACTAACTTCATCAAACACAGTTACGTAAGTAACAGCTAAAGAACTGTGTGCACACGTTCACCAAAATACAGCTGTAAGAATGTTATGAGAAGCATTATTACAGTAGCTAAGAATCTGGAACAATCCAAATCCCCATCAGCTGTATAATGGAAAAATGATGGCAGAGTCACACAATGGAATATTATTCAGGAATGAGAATGAATACTGTTACCACTTGTACCAGAATAGATGAAGTCCACAAACAGTATGATGAACAAAACAAGCAAGACATAAAAGAGAACATATGCTTTGATTACATTTATATAAAGTTTAAAACCAAAATCAATCTATGCCATTAAAAGTAAGGATGCGGATAACTCTGGGAGGGAAACTGAGGGACTGGAAGTGGGGATGAGGAGATTGGTTCTTTTGTGACGCTAGTCCTAGTCTGCTTCTTGATCTAGTTGATCTGGGTGTACATTACAAAGATGCTATCAGTCTATAAAGACTGAATGATACAGAAGTCATAATATGTATCCTTTTCCGTATGTATCCTATTCTTCAGTAGAAATTTTTGAAAAGAAGAGCAAGTAATTTAAACATAGGAAAAGCAGTAGGGTCCAGCTTGTTTCAAGTCTGGAGCAGAGGAATGAACCTACTGCCATCATTAAAGTGGGTGAATCTCTTATCTCTTAAGGCTATGAGCTCCTTCATAGCTGAAATATTTAAAAGCATGATCATGGCCTAGAGACACAGATGAGATTCAGTAAAACAGCACTGGCTTGAGTTAAATTACTGAGAATATTGGGAGGAAAATTTCATACACAAGTAAAGTGGATTCTTGGTGATTACGAAGTATGAAGTTAAGGTCTTCTGGACTCTACCACAAAAACAAAGTTAAAATTACATGCTGCAGCCTTAACTTTACTCATTTTTATTATAAGAAGTATATTCTATAAAATTGGAATTTCCCGTATCTCCTTGCTATATAAATTATGTGGACCATTTCATACTGCATTATTAATTACCACTAGAATTCTAACAATACAATAGGATAAAAATATAATTTTCTCTATTTTTCCTTGGTTTCTGTTAATAAAATAATTTCATTTCAAGTGACTCCACGGTATTGTATGTTTATAGAGGCTCTAATGAAAATCTAGTATTGCTGGCACAAAAATCTTGGATTTGTGAGTTAAT
Source organism: Neogale vison (assembly GCF_020171115.1). NCBI lineage: Eukaryota > Metazoa > Chordata > Mammalia > Carnivora > Mustelidae > Neogale > Neogale vison. Next base: position 100,223,001 of record NC_058105.1, read on the forward strand.
TTTAGGTAATATAACACTTTTTTTAGCAAAGTCTTCATTTATGATAGAGAAGTGGCACCAAGAAAATGGTAACTCAGTTAATACTGCAAGCAGAATGAGTTTTACTAACATAGTACATATAGTCAACTATACACACATATATATATACACCCAACCAATTTAGAGCCCTCAAAATAAAAATCATATCTAAAGGAAATCATTACATGTGCAACACATTTTAGTGTCAGTGTGTTTCCTTCACTGACGTGAAGAACAAATTCTCCCCTTTCTGGAGAACTGAAACCCGGCAGCCATGTTACTTCACATTCCAATGAAGAGTATGGTTCAACCGTGCCTACAGAGAATTTAGAAAGAACAAATATTGACCACATTTTAATTATATACATTTTAAAGTCCAAAATAAGAAGCAGCATAAGAATATAATGACATTATAACAAATTATTTATATTAAACTCAAAATATACAGAAATGCTACAGATTATCAAGTGAGTACAGACCTACAGAGTTGGATTAAAATCTAAAACACATACCTTATTTTCCAATTTTATAAGGCAGAACAAAATATTTGATAAAAAGTATGCATATTTAGCAAAATGTCCCCCTCATATGTTTCCCAACACTCTGACATAGCTGTTAACATCACTCATTCAGTTTTCAGAGGAAGGAATTACAATTATCAGAGGCTTTTTTGTTTTAAAATGTTCACATCCTTGGCGATATCACCTCTGATATCCTCTGATGTAACTATTAGTAATTAACACATTTTTATAATTCAAATGTATTGAGAACCCAGGAAGTATCAGGCATATTTGGTGTGAGCTGCTTCATCTGTTTAAATTCATCATTTTCCTTGGAGTAAGAAAATAATACTTAATGGAAAGAATGACTTAGAAGTTTTATTCATCTTATGCCATCAGAAGGCCACAGACTAGTATTCCAGGACTGCCTTAGCCAGATGACGATGCCTTCAAGGAGCAATGATCCTTCTAGCTTCCTACTACCATTCCATACTATGTTGGCTTTCATCCATGTAGGAAGATATCATAGTATAGCGGTTATAGAAGCACAAATTCAGGGTACCTGGGTGCTCAGTGGGTTAAGCCTCTGCCTTCAGCTTAGGTCATGATCTCAGGATCCTGGAACTGAGCCCTGCATCAAGCTCGCTGCTCAGCAGGGAGCCTGCTTCCCCCTTTCTCTTTGCCTGCCTCTCTGCCTACGTGTGATCTCTCTGTGTGTCAGATGAATAAATAAAATATTTTTTTAAATAAATAAAAAAATAACACAAATTCTAGGTCAAAATCCATGGTTCCAATTTCAGCTCTGCCATTTTCTAGCTGAGACCTTGGGAAATTTATTTAACATATGTCACAGAGCCTCCTCAGACATAAATGGGGATAACAGCTGTATGTTATTGTAGAGAATTGTAGGGATTAAAGAAGCTCATATATGAAGAAGTATTTCAAACAGTGCCTGGCACCAAGACAGAAGATAGAGCTAAAAGAAACCGCTGTCCCCATCTCATTGTCAAGAAAAGCTGGGGAAAAAAGAGATTTCTAGACACGAATGCCCCCCCCCCGGAAAAAAAGGGTCATCTTAGGGGAATGGATATCAGTTATAGACTTAGCAATATCTATTACAATAACATACAGATATGAACAAATAACTACAGATGACATACCAAATACACAGTGAGAGTGGGGAGGGGGATCCTAAATTAGCCCAAGGAAGGGGAGGAAACTTCATTATATAAAATGGCATTTGAACTGTGAAAAATGAGCAGAAACTCTGCAGGAGGACAAAGCCTGGGGGAGTATAAAAGTCGAGTGACCATGCTGGAAGAGAATGGAGTATCAAAAAGTTTGATTGGAAGTAACTTTGACAAAGCAGATCCAATACGATCTATAAAGACATCCAAGAATGCTAAGAGTTGAGAGGAGCACAGGATTATAGATCCATGTGGAAGGGTCAGCTTGAGGTAATTATCTTCCCTTCTATCAGCACGGCTATATATTTTTCTCCAGGAATATTATATTATCAGGAAGCAGGGGAAATAAACCAGACAGCCACACTGAGCAAGGCTGGGATTGGCAGGGCAGGTTCTATACATGGCCAAGGGTCTTTCACCAAAAGACAGTGAGAGCAAACTGCTTGAAGCCAAGTGTGAGGACTGAGCAGATTCAACAGTTTAGTCAGATGAAAGACAACATGGAGAAAACACAAAAAGCACAAACGTGAATAGTACCTAAGAAAAAAGTCAAATAAGAAACCCAATTCTATCTTAGAAAAGATCAATGCACTCTTTTTTTTATTTTTTAAGATTTTACTTATTTATCCCTGAAGGACAAAGAGAGAGGGAGAGGGAGAAGCAGGCTCCCCACAGAGCAGGAAGCCTGATGTGGCACTAGATCCTGGCACTAGATCCCGGTCCTGGGATCATGACTTGAGCTGAAGGCAGATGCTTAACCAACTGAGCCACCCAGGTGCATCATACCAACCCACTCTTAGACTCACCCTCTACAATATCCATGACCCAAATCCAAATCCAAAATATATGACACCTCAGGGAGAAAGCACAATCACAACATAAAATTTAATTTAGAACTACTCACTTTAGTTTACAAAAATATAGACAATGACAGCATTAAATGTATTATTCAGAATGTAAAGCTAATATAGCAAAAGGGATATAAGAAAAGTAACGTAAGGAAAAGTTACTTTCTGTTTTAACAAAGAGACAAAACAAAACTGAGTAATAATTACATGAATATTCTGAACAAAAGGAAAATGACATAAGAAAATCCCACATATATAATATAAATTATGCTCTTTCTTCAATGCTACGTGAAATAGATTTGAGTACTTTATTATTTGTCCTAAAAAAAATTCAAAAGTACTTAAAGCCTAATGGTATTGCTCAAAAACATTGTATTTGGAATTAAATGTCTTTGTGTTTTGTGCTTTGATTGAAAAATATAGACAATGTCATAAGCCACCAAAAAAACTGAAACACTAAAATCACCCCTGTAAAAATAAGAATTCTAACAATTAGGAGAAGCATAACCAGCATTCAAGTTCATAATTATAAATCCACTTCTCTTTTGTCAAATCAAGCATCATCACTACATTTCCACAGCAGGCACCAGGGGAAAGCCCCACCCATTCCGCCCTGGTTAGGATGGAGAAATAAAAGGAAAAGTGCCAAGCACCATGCTTTCCAGACACGCTCCGTGCCTGATCATGTGCTTAACCAAACCTGTAACAAATGTAGATAATGTAACTACCACAACGTGATGCCTGTTTTCAACTAGAGAAGGTTTATCCAGAATCTCTGAAATGTGCAGAAGTATTCTCTCTCTCTTGTCTGATTATTCACTCAGTTTTTCTCTAGTACCAAGGCAGGACTCAGGCTTACCAGTGCTAATCATAAAAAAAGAGTCTGGTCAAATGAATTGGCCAGAAACTGATGGAAGTATAACTTGAATGCTCAATAAATTATAATCTGGGATTTGTTTAAATCAATACACATTAATAAAAATATTAAGTATGGCTGTATCAATGATTTCCAACCCAATGAAGGTACAGTACTACTTTACCACTGTATAGATCCATGAATATATCCACACTAAAATTAAATGAATTTAAATTAACGCTGAAGCTCATTTGTAACACTCCCTGTTACAACCAGTGGACTTACATAAAAATCATGATTTGGAAATGACTGATACTCTAAAGAATATATATCTATGGCAAGATTTCTATAAACCAGTACTTCTCTGTGATTGGAAATATAGTCTATTTAGACCCCAAATGATGAATATTCCTAAATTAGAAATAAAGAGGGAAAGAGTGGAAGGAAGAAGGGAAGAGCATAGGGAAGGAAGGAGGGAAGGAAAAAGAAAGGTTAGAAGCAGGGAACAAGTAATTGATACCGGAGATGGCTGGCTAGACGCACGTGAGGCTATCACTACTCTGAGGACATTTTCAGGAAAAAAGTCCAAACAGAATTAGAAAATTTTCATAACCATGTAACTATTTAATTCTTTGACAACCACTCTTTGCCAGTCTTTACGGAAGGAGTTTTCCACACATTTACTCTTTATGAGATGTATTAGTCTCTCCATTTTACAAATAAAGAAACTAGTGCTTTTAGAGTACTTTTCTCAAGATCACAAAACTCAAAGAAGCTAAGACTAACTTTGCAATCAGTTTTATCTAACCCAAAAGTTTTACTTCCTTTCAAGCAGAAAAAGACTTCAGATGATTATAAACCACCACATGAGTCACTGCCAATACAAAAATATAGATCCTTCCAGCTAGCTGAAAAGGCATAACATATATATACATAAAATAAAGATACTATATAGATCGGGGCGCCTGGGTGGCTCAGTGGGTTAAGCCGCTGCCTTCGGCTCAGGTCATGATCTCAGGGTCCTGGGATCGAGCCCCGCATCAGGCTCTCTGCTCAGCAGGGAGCCTGCTTCCCTTCCTCTCTCTCTCTGCCTGCCTCTCCATCTACTTGTGATTTCTCTCTGTCAAATAAATAAATAAAATCTTTAAAAAAAAAAAAAAAGATACTATATAGATCATTCAACTTTTTTGGTTGTTTTTTTTTTGTTTTTTTTTTTGAGAGAGAATTCATGCAAGTGGGCTTGGGGGACAGGGGTGTGGAGGAGTAGGGACAAAGGGAGAGGGAGACCATCTCAAGCAAGCTCCACGCTCTGACATGGGGCTCAATCTCATGACCCTGAGATCACGACCCAAGCCCAAATCAAGAGTAGGGCACCTAACCCACTGTGCCACCCAGATGCCCCTTCATCATTCAACTTCTGACTTGCCACCTTATTTCTTTAAATGATAGCTTCTGTCCTCATGAGGTCCTCAGAGCACATCACAATGATGTCTGCGGAATTTGACAGGCTACTAGATAACATTTTAGCAATTTCCAGGACTCAGTTTTATGGCAGGCACATAATGTGGAATTATAGATTCTGGGGAACAGCTGAAACAAGGTTAACAGGACACTTCACAAATATTTGGAACCACTAAAAACAGTAAATCAGAGATTATTTTCTATTAGTTAAAAAATTACTTATTTAAATGACAGGGTTTTGGTTTTTTTTTTAAGATTTTATTTATTTACTTGACAGAGAGAGACACAGTGAGAGAGGGAACATAAGCAGGGGGAGTGGGAGAGGGAGAAGCAGGCTCCCCGCTAAGCAGGAAGCCCAATTTGGGGCTTGATCCCAGGACCCCAGGATCATGACCTGAGTCAAAGGCAGCCGCTTAATGACCAAGCCACCCAGGTGTCCCTTAAATGACAGTTTTAAGTTTTTAATTTTATTAACTGGATTTTATTACCTATATTAAATATTGATTATAAAGAATTTGTGAATGCTTCTAAAATGATTCACAATCCAACAAAATATAAGTTATTCTGAATCATATCCTGTTACCGTTATCAAACTAAAACTAATCAAGACAATACTGTGTTGTTCATCAATATCTGTGAAGATTTATTTTGTCAACTTGGCTATACTTGGCCAAGCTATGGTACCCACTTCTTTGTTCTGTCTAGATATTGCTGTGAAGGTATTTTTCAGATGTGATGAACATTTTAATCAGTAGATTTTAAGTAAAGATTACCTCCCATAATGTAAAAGGATCTCATCCAATAAACTGAAGGCCTGAAGAGAAAAAACTGAAGTCCCTTTGGATTCAAGTCTGCAACATCAATCCCTTCCTGGGTCTCCAGTCTGACAGCCTACCTGAGTGCCCACACAACTGTCTGAGCCAATTCCTTAAAATTAATCTCCTCCCTCCCTCTTTCCCTCTCTCCCTCTCTACATTTCCTATTGCTTCTATTTCTTTGGAAAGCCATGATACAGGATCCATATTTTCAAATCAAATTTACATATTTAGGTATGTAAATATATATGCCCCAATGACCATGTCTGATTTGCTTCTATTTTTAGTACCATTATACAGTTCATACTCAATAAATGAGTACTGCCTGAGCACATGAATAAATGAGTATCTAAATCAAACAAATAGGATAAACTGTTACCTTTAGCTGGACGAATAGAAAATGCCATTCCTCTTTGTGTGATTACTGGCTGCCATTCAAATTTGGCAAAATAATTCTGATGATTATACAACCCCACTGTCCCCATAAAACATGTTTTCACGGAGAAGCCTTGTGGTCTCAGTACTAGCTCATTAGAAGACAGCTCAAGCTTTACTGGCATGACAACTGCCATAACAAGGATATGGCCACCAGGTATATTGTTCACTGTAAAGGTGAAAGACCTGTAACACAGCAAAAGCAGTCAAACTTCATTGACAATAGCTATTTGCAGTTACAGAATTCAGTTACATATAAAAAGCATATATTATTGACTAACGCCCACAATTAATCCTTAGTAAGAAAGACATCAAAATACTTATGACTGAAATATCAATCTACAAATCTACAAATTGATGCACATATAGTTTCTGTATTTGCAGACAAAACATGACATATTCAACAATTACTGAGTTAAAAAAATACATATTCTACAAAAGGGCATTTTGATTCTAGCATACAGAAATTCAAAAATAAATCCTACTTCCAAAATTTTCCAATGGTGGGAGATTCAAATACCATCGATATATAAGTACTAGCTGTAGGCGGAATCACATATGAAAATTGGTTCGTTTTCTGAAGTTCTTCCAAATTAATATCTAAGTTGATCAAAATATGCATAGGTAGCATATTAATAACATGCAGTAGACGAGTATTTGTGGAGTTCACACAAATATCACCAAAGTTAAGGACAGAGGGCCCTGAAAAAATGAAAAATGAATAAGTTTAGTTTTGGTTAATGTATTCAGTAATTTTAAATTTCCATACTATATTTTCACCAATTAATTTATAAAAAACAGAACTTAAAAAAATATTTCTTATAATATCATAAGTTACTAACCAAGATTGTTACCTAAATGCCCATAATTTGGTGTTTGGAGATTATTGGCTAAAATTCAATATAAATATATCCTAGTTATATGGAAAATTGTATTGAAAAATTATTAAAACTCATAACTCATTTTAATATACGAATCTGCATACTCCAGTACCTTCTCCACTTCCATCAATACATTTATGTTCATTTATCCAGAATTTACAGAAAATGGTAATTTTCCCATTGCTCAATACTTAAGTTTTCCCTTTTTTTTTTTAAGATTTATTTATTTTCTTTAGTGAGAGAGAGACCATGAGGGGAGTTTAAAGTTTTCCCTTTTTTTAAAAAAAATTTTTATTTTATTTTATCTATTTGACAGAGAGAAACTAGGCAGAGAGGCAGACAGAGAGAGAGGAGGAAGCAGGCTCCCTGCAGAGCAGAGAGCCCGATGCGGGGCTCGATCCCAGGACCCTGGGATCATGACCCGAGCCGAAGGCAGAGGCTTTAACCCACTGAGCCACCCAGGCGCCCCTAAAGTTTTCCCTTTAAAATAACAGAATTTTTTATATCATACAATTTTAATAATTATAAGTCTTCTATGTCTCTTAACAACTGGATTTGATAGTAACTGACATACAATGAGCTGCACATGTTTAAAGTGTAGAATTTCTTTTCTTTTTTTTTTTTTTAAGGATTTTATTTATTTGACAGAGAGAGACATAGCAAGAGAGGAAACAAAAGCAGGGGTAGTGGGAGCGGGAGAAAGCAGGCTTCCTACAGAGCAGGGAGCCCGATGTGGGGCTTGATCCCAGGACCCTGGAATCATGACCAGAGCTGAAGGCAGATGCTTAATGAGTGAGTCACCCAAGTGCCCCAAAGTGTAGAATTTAAGTGTTGACATGTATACACCTATGAAACCATCACCACAAGGAAGAGAGTGAACAACCACCTCTCCAAAGCTCTCTTGTGCCCCTTTATATTCTCTCCTTCCTTAATTCTCAGTACCCCCCCTTCCCAGACCCTCACTCATGTACATTATGTCACAGTAGACCAGTTCACATGTTTTAGAGTTATAATTTTAAGAGTGGAATAATGTAACATGTACAGTTTTCTCTGGTTTCTTTCGCTCTACAAATTCCCTGGAGATTCATTCAAGTTGTTTCAGGTGTCAGTCATCCATTCTTTTATATTACAAAGAGGTAGTCCATTACAAATGACTGTTCCCTCACTTGTTGAATGACACCTGGATTGCTTGTACGTAGTGGCTACTACAATTAAAGCTGCTAAAATATTTGTACACAAGTATTTGTTTGAACACATGATTTCATCTCTTTTGGACAAAAATCTAGGAGTGGAATGCACAGATCATACAGCAAATGCATGTACAGATGTGTAAGAAACTGCCTAACTCTTTTCAAGTGGTTGTATAATTTTCCACTCTGCTGGCAATGTATAAGAGTCCCAGATCCCTCACATCTTTGGCAACAACTCAAATGGTGAATTTTTGTTTTGAGTTTTTTTGTTTTGTTTTGTTTTTAACTTTAGCCATTTTAATAGATTTACCGTAGTATCTCATTGTGGTTTTATTCTGTTTCCCTAATGACAATAACAACATTATGTATCTTTCTAGATGTTTCTTTCTCCTTTGTATATTATAAAAATGATCAAATAAGCAATTATGATTACTCTTGAAATAAGAAAAAGTTTCAGCAAAGAACGTGAATACCCAAAGAAGAACTAAATAGAAACTCTAAGATTAAAAAATACAGTAAGTAAAATAGAAACCTCTTAGATATGCTCATTAACAGAATGAGAGGACAGAAGGAAAAGTAAGTGAACCTAAAGAAATGTCAACAGAATTTATCCAACCTGACAAACAGAAAGAAAACAGATTGAAAAAAAATTACGAGTCTTGGACACCTGTGTAACAAAAGCAGAAGGTTTAAAAATCATGTAAAAGGAGCCCCAGAGTGAGAAAGTAAAGGGTGGAGGGGACTGGGAAAATATCTGGGAAAAAATAATAGCTGAAAAATGCCCAAATGTAGGAAAAAAGTAAACTTTCACACACTAGAAGCTCAGCGAAATCTAAACAGAACAAATAAAACAAACAAACAAACAAACAAAACCATGACCAGACCTTTGAAAACTTTTGAGAAATAAAGATAAACTTGTGAAAGTAAAAACAAAGAATCTTGAATAACATTTCAAAGTCTTGATATAACAACATTTATATCAAATGTAAATGACACAAATGCACCAATTAAAAAACATAGATTGTGAGAATGCATGCAAAAGTACTGTATGTTGCCCACAGGAAACTTGCTTCAAGTACAGTGACATAGATAAGTCAAAAGTAGAAACAAGTAAAAAGATAAACAATGCAAAGACTAAACAAAAGAAAGCTTTGATAGCTAGATCAGTATCAGACAAACTACACTTCAGAGCAAAGAAAATTACCAGGGACAAAGAGGACCAAGAAAGCTTAACAGTCTTAAACGTGTATGCACAAGCAAGGGAGCTTCAAAATAAGTGAAACAAAATTGACAGAATTAAAAGGAGAAATAACAAAATCTACAATTACAGTTTGGGATGTCAATCACCTTTGTCAATAAATGACAGACTGTCTAGACAAAAAAAGCAATTAAGGATTTAGTAGAAATGAATACCATTAACTAATTGGGATATAACTGACTTTTAAAGAAAACTACATCCAACAATAGCAGAATACTTCTTTTCAAGTCACATGAACTTTCAACAAAAGGGATCACATCCAGGGTCACACTTAACAAATCTTCAAAAATCTAGAAGAATTAAATACATACATGTGTGTACTTTGACTAAATGAAATCAAACTAGAAAACCATAGCAGAATAAATCTTGGAATTAAATAACACACTTCTTTTTTTAAAATATTTTATTTATTTATTTGACAAAGAGACCACAAGTAGGCAGAGCAACAGACGGGGGTGGGGGGCAGGATCCCTGCTGAGCAGAGAGCCCGATGCGGGGCTCAATCCCAGGACGCTGGGATCATGACCTGAACCCAAGGCAGAGGCTTAATCCACTGAGCCACCCAGGCGCCCTTAAATAACACACTTCTAAATAACTTGTCAGCCAAAGAGAATGTTTCAAGGAAAATTAGATAATACAGTTGACCCTTGAACAATAAGGGTTTGAACTACATGGGTCCACTTATGCACCACCACCTCCAATAAACACATATTTTGTGTCATGATTTAAAAGTAAGGAAGAAGCACCAAATGACTAGAAGCCAAGGGAAGGCTGGGGAAAGATCTAGAGAAAGCTGGAACAGCAAGGCTCTTTTCTGATCCAGATACTCCCCACCTCAACACCTGTTCATATAGGTCTTGAAATGAGGAGCAAAGGGGCGCCTGGGTGGCTCAGTGGGTTAAAGCCTCTGCCTTCAGCTCAGGTCATGGTCTCCGGGTCCTGGGATCGAGCCCCGCATCAGGCTCTCTGCTCAACAGGGAGCCTGCTTCCCCCCGCCCCCCTGGCCTGCCTCTCTGCCTACTTGTCATCTCTGTCTGTCAAATAAATAAATAAAATCTTTTTTAAAAAATGAAGAGCAAAAAAGGAATGGCTCTGGGAAGGGATTCTCGCCAAAGCAGCAGGGCCCTTCACTAGTGGGAGGTGACCAGGGACCACTGAATAATAACCTTCCCCCCACCCCTGGATAAAGGGATCTGGGAGAACATGGATGTATGTTGGGGTGGGTGGGGAGGGCAGGGCAGGACAGCACTAAGGAGAAGCTCGAAGTGGAGAATGGAAAAGGGCCCTATACATGGTGCTGAAAGTTCTTCCAGGTGGGGAGTTCATACTGTCAGGTAACTGGCAGCTCAGCACTTGCCAGTGTTTTTCCTGAAACTGTGTTAGAACTCCATAAAAGGGGTCAGGTAGAACAAGTGACTAGAGAAATAGGTAAAGGTGATCTGCCTTCCCTGGTTCTCTGCACTTGGAAGGAGGCTTCCCATATTTCTGGGTAGAGAAGCAAGAAGCTGGTGTCACTCCAGGATCAAGCTTTGCGAACTTCGGGTGGAGACAAGGCGATGCGTGCCTCATCCTACTACTGTACTGTACTTGTAAATGCATTTTCCCTTTCTTATGATTTTCTCTTTTTTAAAGATTTTATTCCAGGGCACCTGGGTTGCTCAGTCGTTAAGTGTCTGCCTTCGGCTCAGGTCATGATCCCAACGCCCTGGGACTGAGCCCCACACTCGGCTCTCTGCTCAGTGGGAAGCCTGCTTCTCCCTCTCCCTCTCCCTCTGCTTGTGGTCCCTCTCTCCCTGTGTGTGTCTCTCTCAAATAAATAAATAAAATCGTTAAAAAGGTTTTTTTAATTATTTATTTGAGAGAGAGAGAGAGTTCATACACAAGCAGGGGTCCAGGATGGGCAGAGGGAGAGGGAGAAGCTGACTCCCTGCTGAGCAGGGTGCTCCACGTGGGGCTGGAACCTAGGACCCAGGGATCATAACAAAGGCAGACACTTAACTGTGAGCAACAATACTCTTTGCACAACATCCGATGTAACCCAAACTGTATAACAGTTTTCTCTTTTTCTCTTTTTTTTAAAGAGTGCATTTATTTATCAAGAGAGCACATGTGTGCCCAATCAAGAGAGCACAAGGAGGGGGAGCTGCAGAGGTAAAGGGAGAAGCAGACCCCCCAACCCCCCAAGCAGGAAGCCCAATGCAGGGCTCGATATCAGGACCCTGAGATCATGACCCAGGCTAAAGGCAGCTGCCCAACGCCACACAGGCACCCCTCTTTAACAGTCTTCACTAACTGATTCAGTTAATCTCCAAATCCTCTACTGTGTCTCTTGACAATCACTTTTTTTTTGAAAGACAGAGACGAAGCCGGGGAAGGGCAGAAAGAGAGGGAGAAAGAAAATCTAAAGCAGGCTCTAAGTACAGCATTGGACCCCAATGTGGTGCTTGACCTCAGGACCCTGAGATCATAACCTGAGGTGAATTAAAGAGTCAGACTCTGAACGAACTGAGACCCCCAGTGATCTCCACTTCACTTTCTAAAATATAAATACAGAGCAAAATTTTCTGAAATTGTAATCTCCACTGATAGTGCCAATCCCTGTTCTGTGCAGAGGTTCAAAAAACACCTTCAAGGTATAAAAACGAGAGTGATACAAAATTCCTACCATCACCGTTGTTGACCTTGTAAACTCACACAGGGGCCTTGTCCCCAGGAAAAAGGTCATTATTAAAATACTCAGGATACCAGGTAAAGAAGGAAAAGAAGCTGGTAGAGGATTTGTAGAAGAGAAACTGGGCATAGCCTTCTAGCTTTACTCCTTTTGAATTTGTATAGATTTGTGTATCTGATTAATCAGTCAGCAATTTGGAAGACACAAAGCATGAACCACCCAATAATGAAACCTAAGTCCATGGGACTACAAAGCCCTCCCTGTACCTATCACATGCCTGGCACAAGAGAAGCACAGTAAATGACATTTAACCTGAAGTGAACTGCATCCACAACCCCAGACAAGCAATGAACTAATGAGTTCCCAGTCTGCCAAGCCCAAGGGCCCCACTGTCATGGTGTGGCAAGGAGGTTTAGCTCTGGTGGGAGAATCCAACTCTTTAAGCCAGTCCATGTCACTTTCCCCAGAGCCAGATCCTAGTTTGGGCATTTCCCACAGCCCTCACTGATCTAAGACTTGGCCACCGACCAACCAGAGCAAACCATCACCACCCAGATATTTAAGCACTTCTCACTGTGTTTCCTCTGACCTTGCACCTCTTCGCCTACCACCTTTAGTCTAGATAACAAAAGAATAGGTATTTGGTGTTGTGTGCATTGGGTTCTCCAATAGAGGGAGAATCAGCACATCCATACCTATTAATCCTGCCTAGAATGAAATGGAAACTTCCTCTTCAGACTAGTACAGACTACTATTTCTTTAACAATAATCATCCTTTAATAGGCTTGATTAAAATGACCTAGGAAAGGAAACTGTTCAACACCACTGCAAGGGAATTGTCACTTGTTTTTCCTTTTTTTTTTTTTTTTTAAGATTTTATTTATTTATTTGAGAGAAAGAGTGAGCGAGAGAGCAGAAACACAAGCAGGGAAGGAGGAGAAGGAAAGGGAGAAGCAGACTACCTGCTGAACAGGGAGCCCACTGTGGGGCTCAATCCCAAACTCTGGGATTACGACCTGTGCCAAAGACAGACACCCACACACCCCTGTCACTTGTCTCTTAACTCATGCCTAGGGTTGTTGTCAAAACAATAATTATCTCAATGACAAACATCCAGAGATGGTCAACACCATGACCTGAGGTTTCAGTACTGGTTCGGGCAAGCAAGAGATCCAGAAGCAAGACAAAGTGGGTCTTAATAAAATCCAGTTTATACCCATAATAACCAAAGCAATCTTGAAAAAGAAGAGCAAATTTGGAGGATTTACACTTAACCAATTTCAAAACTTACTCTAAAGGTACAGACAGTATCAAAGACAGTGTAGATCTGTCATAAGGACAGACATACAGATCAGTGGAACAGAACGGAGACTCTAGAAACAAACCCTGATATATATGATTGACTGATTTTCAACAAGGGTAAGGTAATTCAATAAGGAATGACAATGTTTTCAACAAATGGTGCTAGGACAATTGAACAGCCACATACAACAGTATGAACTTAGACTCTTAACTCACAATATACATAAAAATTAATCCAAAAGGAACTGTAGTCCTAAATGTGAGATCTGAAATTATAAACATTTTAGAAGAAAACAAGGGAAAGTATTTGTGACACTGTGTTAGCTACAGATTTCTTGGGTATGAAATCAAAAACATAATCTACAAAAGAAAAAAATTATAATAAAAAAATTTTTATCGATAAATTCAATTTCACTTCAAGTAAAAACTTCTATCCTTTTTTTTAAGATTTTATTTATTTATTTGACAGACAGGAATCACAAGTAGGCAGAGAGGCAGGCAGAGAGAGGGGGAAGCAGGTTCCCTTCTGAGCAGAGAGCCCGATACAGGGCTTGATCCCAGGACCCCGGGATCATGACCTGAGCTGAAGGCAGAGGCTTTAACACACTGAGCCACCCAGGCGCCCCAAAACTTCTGTGCTTTAAACAACACTATTTAAAAACTAAAAAACAAAAACAAGCCACAGACTCTGGAAATCATATTATCTGATAAAGGACTTGTATCCAGAATACATAAACAATACTTACAACTCTACAATAAGAAGGCAAATGTTCAAATTAAAAATTGGGCTAAGAATTTGAAAGACACTCCTCCAAAGGAGAGATACATTTATGTCAATTTAAATGCATGAAAATATATTCTACATCTTAGTCACGAGCAAAATGCAAATCAAAACCACAGTGAGAACATTTCACACCACCAGGACAGCTATAATCAAGAAAGACAGAACATAACATCTGGTGAGAACCTGGAGTAATCGTAACTCTCGTGCACTGTTGGTGGGACTGTAACTTGGTACACTCTGGGAAGTTTTTGGCAGTTTCTTGAAATGTTACACAGAAACTTACCATACAACTCAGCAATTCCACTCCTAGGAATCTAACCAAAAGAAATGAAAACATATGTTCACTTGAAGAATTATATGTGAACGTTTATAGCAACATTATTCACAATAGCCTCAAACTGAAAGCAGCTCATGTCCATCAACTTGTAAATGGATAAACAAAATGTGGTACTACCATAAAATGAAATGCTATTTAGACATAAAAAGAAAATATTTATACCTATTTATACCTACTGGATGAACCTCAAAAGCATTATGCTAAGTAAAAGCTTCAATATACGAGAGACTACATATTGTACAATTCCTTTTATATGAAATGTTCTAAAGAGGCAAATCCACAGTGAGAGAAAATTGATTACCAGTTGCCTGGGGCTAGGGGTGGGATTGGGAGTAAGTACATAGAGTCCTGAGGGTGATGGCAATATTCTAAAATTGAATTATGATGATGGTTGCATAATCCCATAAACTTACTAAAATTCACTGACTAGCATACTTTAAACAGGTCAATTTTATGGAATATAAATCATGCTCCAATAAACCTGTGTTAAAAAAAACAAAGGCTTTAATAGTTTTTTATAGATTCTTACCAACAATTACTTGATGAATTTGCTTTGGCGTCAAAATTAAGCTGCAATCATGTTTTTCATGGGGCGTGGATGGTTCTGATTTAAGTCCTTTGAGAACCTGTGGAAAAATGTTACTCCAAAATTAATTCTGAATGTTACCAAAAGATATTTTAAGAATTCTCATGACTCAATGAAATATAAAATATTGCACATGCCTTTCTTTTCAGAGCCTTCGTCTCCTTGGAGTCTGTATTTCTGGTATTTAGTAATTGGTTAGGTTTGATCAGACACTTTCCTGAACACAATTCCTCTTCTATTTCCGTTTCTGAGAGTGAGGGTGACTTTAGACCCGATGCTGGCTGTAATCCTATGTCTGTATCGTTACATGAATACATGCATTCCCTATTAAAATCATAATAATAACTAATTGAGGCCAAAGGTTTTAGAAAATATACTGGCAAACCCCAACATTCCCCATAGCTCATGCTGCTGCTACCACACTCAAATCCACTTACAAAGAATGGTGCACTGATCTACATAAAATTACCTTCTGCTGAGAAGACCCCATTCTCAAAGACCTCACCAAGGTGGCGTGCCCACCCCACCACAACCAAGGACAGCTCACCATCAAAGGCTGATACACAGCACAAAAGACAAGCCCTTAAAAAAAAGAGAGAGAGAGAGAGAAGCCCCTTTGGCTCAAAGTAGGAACATCTATGAGGCACAATATATGCTTCAAGAGACCCTAGGCCTCAAGGTGAGTGTAAGCCTCACCTGAAAGACAACATTTCACAGTTCCCTCCCCTGCCCTATCCTGCTTCCCTCATCT
The DNA here is from genome assembly GCF_020171115.1 of Neogale vison. Classification (NCBI taxonomy): domain Eukaryota; kingdom Metazoa; phylum Chordata; class Mammalia; order Carnivora; family Mustelidae; genus Neogale; species Neogale vison. Next base: position 100,238,881 of record NC_058105.1, read on the forward strand.
TGTTTCTCCTAAAAGAACACTGTGTAGGAATACATCTCAGGAATTGCTTCTGGGGGGTGCCTGGGTAGCTCGGTAGGTTAAGCATCTACCTTCAGCTTGGGTCATGATCCCAGGGTCCTAGGATCAAGCTCCGCATCAGGCTCCCTGCTCATCCAGGGCCCTGCTTCTCCCTCTCCCTCCCTCTCCCACTGCTTGTGTTCCCTCTTTTGCTGTGTCTCTCTATAAATAAAATCTTACTAAAAAAAAAAAAAAAAAGAGTTGCTTCTGGGATAAAACCAACATAAGACATTCCCAAACCAAAAGTAAAGAAAGAGATAACCTCAATTAAAATAGTTCAAGGTGTTGCTATGTTCATATATGAAAAGGTCCCTTAAATCACTAAAAAGAAACTAAGGAGTAAAGAAAAAAAACAAATCTGGCCCTGCAGGCACCACGATCCATTTCATACTGTTTGAGGAAGTGAACTTTACCTCTCTACTCGTTTCCGTAGGCGCACACTTCTTAAATGTTTAATGTATCTTTCATAATAGTTTTCATGTGCTTGCTTTTCCATTTCTTCAAATTTAGTATATGCATAATCAGGATCGACATAGTTGTATCTTGGAATTTTTGTGAAAATCGTCCTACAAGATGAGAAAGTTATGTCAATATTTATATATATGCATTGATTTAATCAGTCTTTATTGAGTGTCTCCTATGCCGACGGCTAAGCACAGAAAGGTGAAGAGAGCAGGTCCTAGTTCTTTCCCTCATATCCTCTTACATGGCAAGACATTATGACATATAGAACTAGAATTAGATCTAATTTTCTTCCTAACCTAATTAGAGAAAATTCCTAAGGTCACTGGGATACAATGGTGCCTACTCTAAAACTACTCTTAGGGAATTAATCAAGTAAGCAATTCGGAGAGTTCTAGATTTACACACGGGACTAGATCTGAATCAGGTTAGTGTTTCCTAAGAGTTAGTTACTTTAACATTGTTATGAAAAAAATTAGAAAAATACATACATAATTATACTTTTGCTAAACATATTGTTTTTTTAGTATCTCAAAGCTTATGCAAGTACCATCAATGGCATAGAGAGAAACCAATCCCATAAATAAAGTACATCTATGTATATCTCATGATCACTCATCTGAGTTCATGTTCTTCCTTTCATTTGCCACATATTCTCCATAAAAACAATGTATAATTATTCAGATCTTCTGATGTTGGTCTGCCTAATCCTCAACAGATTTTAACAATCATTAAGACGGTTACCCTCAATAATTAACTCAATATAAATCTATTAGTTATACGGTCAAATGAAATTTAGTATTTGTCCCTGTTTTCAAGTCCTAAATGGTTATGTAAGATAACTTTAACTGAATGACAGTCTTTATGAGAGTAAGGCAATAAGAGAAAAATAAATGTTCTGCTATTCAAAAACAGTTGTTGAAAAGACCCCCAAGAACCAAAGCAATCTTGAGAAGAATAAAGCTGGAGGTAATACAATTTCAGATTTAAAGATAAAACTACAAAGCTACAATAATCAAGACAGTATGATACTGGCAAAAAATAGACACCCAGATCAACAGAAAAAATAGAAAACTCGGAAATAAACCCATGCTTATACAGTCAATTAATCTTCTGCAAAGGAGGCAAGAAAATACAATGAGGAAAAGACAGTCTCTTCAATAAATGATGCTAGGGAAACAGGACAGTTACACGCAAAAGAATGAAACTGGACCACTCTCTCACACCACAGACAAAAATAAACTCAAAATGAAACAAATATCTAAATGTGAGACTTGAAGCCATAAAACTCCTAAAAGAAAACATAGGCAGTAATCTCTTTGACATCAGCCTTAGCAATATTTTTCGGGTTATGTCTCCTCAGGCAAGGGAAACAAAGTAAAAATAAACTATTTGGTTACAATAAACTAAAAAGCTTTTGCACAATGAAGGAAACCATCAGCAAAATGAAATGAAAAGGCAACCTACTGAACGGGAGAAGATATTTGCAATGATATGTGCAATGAGGGGTTAATATCCAAAATATATGTATCTATTTAGAACTTATACATCTCAACACCAAAAAAACCCAAATAATCCAATTCAAAAATGGGAGGATGACTAGAATAGACATTTTTCCAGAGAAGACACACATGTGGCCAACTGACTCATGAAAATGTGTTCAACATCACTTACTATCAGGGAAATAAAAACCAAAACCACAATGAGATGTCCCCTTACACAAATCAGGATGGTTAATATTAAAAAGACAAGAGACAATAAGTGTTGATGAGGATGTAGAAAAAAGGGAACCATCCTGCACTCTTGGTGTGAATTTAAATTAGTAGAGCCACTGAGGAAAACGGTATGGAAGTTCTTCGAAAACATAAAAACAGAAATACCATACAACCCAGTAATTCCACTTCTGGGTATTTACCCAAAGAAAACAAAAACACTAATTCAAAAAGATATGTGCAATAGCCAGGATATGGAAGAAATCTAAGTGTCTATGAATAGATGCATGAATAAATAAGATATAATACATACACATATATACATATATATGTGTGTATATATGTACACACACACACACACAATGGATTATTACACTCACCCATAAAAAAGAATGAAATCTTGCTATTTGCAACATGGATGGACTGAGGGAATTAAGCTAACTGAAAGAAGTCAGACAGCAAAAGATAAATGCCATATGATTTCACTTACATGTAAAATCTAAAAAACAAAACAGAAAAACAGAAATACAAATATAGAGATAAACTAGTGGTTGCCAGGGAAAAGGAGAGTGAGGGAGATGGGTAATATAGGTGAAGGGGATAAAAGAGGTACAAATTGCTAGTTATAAAATAAATAAGTCACAGAGATGAAAACTACAGCATAGAAAATATTGTCAATAATACTGTAACAACATTATAAGATGACAGACGATAGCTATACTTATAAGAACTGTCTACTGTATACAATTGTCAAATCGATATGATATATACCTGAAACTAATATATTTCAATGTCAACTATAATTCAGTAAAAAATTAAAGCAAGCAAAAAAAAAAAAACAAAACAAAACAAAGACAGTTGCTGAAATTCAAATTTTCCTCAGGCTTGAGGAACCGTAACCACATTTAGAATCTAGAAATGGTTCCTATAACTGAAGTCCCGAGGTCTGCAAAAAGAAGTAAAAGAAAGACATGGAAAGAAGTAGTAAAGTAAATGCCTAGAGTCACAAAGAGCTGGTTATTAACATACCTAAATGCTTATTAGCACCATAAAGAAAAAAACTTCATGAAGCTAGCACACTGAATTCAACAACACATTGAAAAAAATCATTCACCATGATCAACTAGGATTTATTCCTAGGTTGCAAAGTGGTTCAAAATTTGAAAATTAATCAACATGATTCTTCACATCAGTAAGAGAAAGGTTAAAAACCATATGATCATTTCAATAGACACAGAAAAAGTATTTGACAAAGTACAACATCTACTCATGATAAAATCCTAAACAAAGTAAGTTTAGAGGGAACATACCTCAAAAGAAAAAAGTCCATAAAGCAAAAACCCACAGCTAATATCATACCCAATGGGGAAAACTGAAAGCTTTTCCCCCAAGACCAGAACAGGACAAGAATGTCCACTCTCACCACTTCCATTCAAGAGAGTACAGGAAGTCCTAGCCACAGCAGTCAAACAACAAGAAGAAATAAAAAGCATCCAAATAGGTAAGGAAGAAGTAAAATGTTCATTATTTGCAGATAACATGATTATTATATATAGAAAATCTGAAAGACTTCACCAAAAAATCACTAGAACTGATAAACAATTTCAGTAGACGCAGGATACAAAATCAATCTACAGAAATCTGTTGCATTTCTATAACTTAATAATAAGGTGGTAGAAAGAGGAATTAAGAAAATAATCACATTTACAATTGTACCCAACACAATAAGATACCTAGGAATCAACCAAACCAAAGAGGTGAAAGATTTATACTCTGAAAACTATAAAACACTGATGAAAGAAATTGAATATGACACTGAGAAATGGATTCCATGTTACTGGATTGGAGAACAACTTTTTTTTTTTCTTTTAAAGATTTATTTATTTATTTGACAGGCAGAGATCACAAGCAGGCAGAGAGGCGGGCGGGGCGGGGCGGGGAGGAGGAATCAGGCTCCCTGCTGAGCAGAGAGCCCAATGTGGGACTCTATCCCAGGACCCTGAGATCATGACCCGATTCGAAGGCAGAGGCTTTAACCCACTGAGCCACCCAGGCACCCCAAAATAAAAAAAAAATTTTTTTTTGTTTCTTTTTTTTTTTTTTCAATTTATTTATTTTCAGAAAAACATTATTCATTATTTTTTTTTTTTTTTTTTCATTATTCATTATTTTTTCACCACACCCAGTGCTCCATGCAAGCCGTGCCCTCTATAATACCCACCACCTGGTACCCCAACCTCCCACCCCTCCGCCACTTCAAACCCCTCAGATTGTTTTCAGAGTCCATAGTCTCTCATGGTTCACCTCCCCTTCCAATTTACCCAAATTCCCTACTCCTCTCTAACGCCCCTTGTCCTCCATGCTATTTGTTATGCTCCACAAATAAGTGAAACCATATGATAATTGACTCTCTCTGCTTGACTTATTTCACTCAGCATAATCTCTTCCAGTCCCGTCCATGTTGCTACAAAAGTTGGATATTCATCCTTTCTGATGGAGGCATAATACTCCATAGTGTATATGGACCACATCTTCCTTATCCATTCATCCGTTGAAGGGCATCTTGGTTCTTTCCATAGTTTGGCGACCGTGGCCATTGCTGCTATAAACATTGGGGTACAGATGGCCCTTCTTTTCACAACATCTGTATCTTTGGGGTAAATACCCAGGAGTGCAATTGCAGGGTCGTAGGGAAGCTCTATTTTTAATTTCTTGAGGAATCTCCACACTGTTCTCTAAAGAGGCTGCACCAACTTGCATTCCCACCAGCAGTGTAAGAGGGTTCCCCTTTTTCCACATCCTCTCCAACACATGTTGTTTCCTGTTTTGTTAATTTTGGCCATTCTAACTGGTGTAAGGTGATATCTCAATGTGGTTTTAATTTGAATCTCCCTGAGGGCTAATGATGATGAGCATTTTTTCATGTGTCTGATAGCCATTTGTATGTGTTCATTGGAGAAGTGTCTGTTCATATCTTCTGCCCATTTTTTGATGTGTTTGTCTGTTTCGTGTGGGTTGAGTTTGAGGAGTTCGTTATAGATTCTGGATATCAACCTTTTGTCTGTACTGTCATTTGCAAATATCTTCTCCCATTCCGTGGGTTGCCTCCTTGTTTTTTTGACTGTTTCCTTTGCTGTGCAGAAGCTTTTGATTTTGATGAAGTCCCAGAAGTTTATTTTCGCTTTTGTTTCCTTTGCCTTTGGAGACGTATCTTGAAAGAAGTTGCTGTGGCTGATATCAAAGAGATTACTGCCTATGTTCTCCTCTAAGATTCTGATGGATTCCTGTCTCACGTTGAGGTCTTTTATTCATTTTGAGTTGATCTTTGAAAAAAAAATTTTTTTTTAAGATTTTATTTATTTATTTGAAAGACAGAGATCACAAGTAGGCAGAGAAGCAGGCAGAGAAAGGAAGGGAAGCAGGTTCCCTTCTGAGCAGAGAGCCCGATGCGGGGCTTGATCCCAGGGTCCTGGGATCTGAGCCGAAGACAGAAGCTTTAACCCACTGAGCCACCCAAGCGCCCCCGAAATAAAGATTTATTAAAAAAGAATAAACTGGGCCTGCGGAAAGATGGCAGCTCGGCCTCGTTCGCAATGTGCACAGCTTCCGGGGGGTGATTTTTGTGCTGCCGCTAAGAAAACAACTGACAAACACTCTTGTACGACTTCTATGGAGTGGGACACGCAGGAGTCACAAATAACGTGGTTTTGGAAGCTCCCTTCGTAGTTGGAATTGATGGTTCGCTCAAAGGCAGCACTTAAAACCTTTTATTCTGTACTTCCTGTGGGACTCCCATTGGTTTCCATTTGTATTCTACCCATGCTGCTCTGGATGCCTTGAGGGGTCACTTTTGCCTTTCCAGTGACAAAATGCTATCAGTTAAAAACAAAAGCCATAGTAAATGCATCTGAGATGGATATTCACAACTTGTCTCTACCAGAAGAAGTTGCAGAGCTGAAAGAGATAATGTTAGCACATACTCACTTATATTCACTGATGAAGATTCTGAAGGAAGTAACTCCGGACCAGCCCAAGTCAGAAAACTGATCCAGAATTAAAGCTTAAGTATCAGGTTCAGGCCTTTTTACTATCTTCTATCAACAGGTGCTATTTCATCAATTCTCAGGAAAGATGGCTTCAAGAAGGGATGGGAACTGTGGTTTATTGTACTTACCTCTAGGCTGATTTTCCAAATGATTTGAGAAGCTGCTTCTTAAGATGAGAAACTAAGGAAGTTTCTGTCCAGATTTTATAGCTATTTGCCTTAAGAACTTATTTTAGTTTGTCAATGTCATAAAGACATATTTCTGAAAACCTATTTTACTGCAAATTTAGGTTGATTAGGAAGCAATGTCCTGTGAGTGGTCTAATATAAAGATGCATGGTTGTTAGGAAAATAGAGTTGTATTTAATGTTGACTACTATTATTTCTAAATGGAGCAGTTGTTATGGTGAAGACCGAAAAACCATATTTTTTTCTTACATAAAATATAGGTACATACATATTCTGTAGATAATACTCAATAAACTAACTGGATAATGTAAAAAAAAAAAAGAATAAACTTCATGAAATACCTCTTTAGCTTTGAGGAGATGATTTTTTTAATGTTCAAAATACAAGGGACAAAGATTATTTTTTTAAAAGCTTTTTTAAAGGATTTTATTTATTTATTTGACACACAGAGAGAGAGAGACAGTGAGAGAGGGAATACAAGCAGGGAGAGTGGGAGAAGGAGAAGCTGGCTTCCCACTGAGCAGGGAGCACGATATGGGCTCGATCCCAGGACCCCAGGGATCATGACCTGAGCAAAAGGCAGAGGCTTAATAACAGCACCAACCTGGCACCCCAGGGGACAAAGATTATTAAGCAAATAAAACACTTTTCTTCATTTATGTATTAAAAAATATTTACCCAGTGCCTATTATATGCCTGACACTCTTCTAAACACAGGACATACTGTAGTAAACAAAAATTAGACAAAAATTCCAAACTTACTTTATTTTCTTGTCAAAATCATTAATGAAATGCATTAAGAATAAAATAGCAATTATAGTCACCAATAATTTCATACATCAGAAAATTTCATTCAAGTTACTAATTGCTAACCAGAAAAAGCTAAATTTTGTATCTCTACTAATATGGAAAAGAGTAAATTGAGAAAAATAATTTTGGCCCTGAGAGAAATATGAAATCTTTAGCTTTCCTAAAAAAAAAAAAAAAATCAGACAAGATCTATAAAGAGCTTAAGAGCTGATCAAACTCAACACCCAAAAAACAAATAATCCACTAAAGAAATGGGTGGAAGACATGAACAGACATTGCTCTAAAGAAGACATACAAATGGCCAACAGATACATGAAAAAATGCTCCACATCACTTGTCATGGGGGAAATACAAATCAAAACCACAATGAGATACCACCTCACACCAGTCAGAAAGGCTAAAATTAACAAGAATGAGGAGGTAGGGAAAGGGGAACCCTCTTACACTCTTGGTAGAAATGCAAGCTGGCAGAGGCACTCTGGAAAACAGTAAGGAGGTTGCTAAAATAGAGCTACCCTACAACCCAGCAATTACTGTACTACGTATTTACCCAAAGGATACAAACATAGTGATTCAGAGGGGCAAATGCACCCCAATGTTTATAGCAGCACTATCCACAATAGCCAAAACTATGGCAAGAGCCCAGATGTTCATCGACAGATGAATGGATAAAGAGGTGGTATAGATACACAATGGAATATTAGTCAGCCATCAAAAAATTGAAATCTTGCCATTTGCAATGATATGGTTGGAACTAGAGAGTATTATGCTAAGGGAAAAAGTCAATCAGAGAAAGATAATTATCGTATGATTTCACTAATATGTGGAATTTCAGGGGAAGGGTGGGTGATGGGCATTAAGGAGGACATGTGATGTAATGAGCACTGGGTATTATATGCAACTGATGAATCACTGAACTCTACTTCTGATACTGGTAATACACTATATGTTAACTAATAGAAATAAAATAATTTTTTTAAATCTGGCAGAACTACATTTTACCTAAATTGAATTTAAGTAAAGCATGTTTTTTCAATCTGGCATTTTTAGATCATATGATTAAGACTGATTAAGACAGAAAAAATATTAATATTAAATTAACATATGTCTATACAAACATATTTTTATAAACATAGGAAAGAACTGAAAAGGATACATAAAAAGTTGTTCCCAAAAGATACTTCTGTATGGGAGGGAGTGCAATGAGTCAGAGGGAGAAATAAGTTTTCCTTTTTTATACTACATAATTATTTAAAATGACATCTGAGTGATTTCTGCATTCCTATGTTCCATGGTACTTGTCAAACAATAGAGAGAGAGAGGCTGGTATGAATAAAATTTTTAAAATAAAATAATACTGACTATGAAAAGACTCCGAATTTTCCAATTGTGGATAATAAAACAATTATGGCCTAATATCAAATGATATTGCAAGAAAACGGCTATAAAATTAAGTGAGCTCACCAAAGGTAAAGAGACAAGTAGAGAAATCCCAGGGACATTATCAAGTTTAGATGGTGTACTAGTAGCACAACAACAGGCAGAAAAGAAATTCGTTTCAGTCTCAAATGTGTAAAAACCAGGATGCCTGGGTTCCTTCTCACTAAGCACTTGTAAGGTAGTGATTTCTTTGAGGTTTCAATCGATATAAATTGAGGTTTAACATCACTTTTGATCCTAATTGTTGAGGTCTTAGTTCAGTTTGGGATTAGTTATGAGAAATGTGACTTTGAGGGGAACAAAGGTGATGATGATGATGATGATAATGATGATGATGACAATGACTGGTTTTTCACAGCTGTAAGTGTTTATTTTTACCTTAGATATATTCAAGCTGTAAGCCATACTTAATGAATATGACAGTCAAACCTGAGAACTTGATATATTTCCTTTTTTTTCTTAAAGATTTTATTTATTTATTTGACAGACAGAGATCACAATTAGGCAGAGAGACAGGCAGAGAGAGAGGAAGGGAAGCAGGCTCTTGGCTCAGCAGAGAGCCCGATGCGGGGCTAGATCCCACCTGAGCCGAAGGCAGAAGCTTTAACCCACTGAGCCACCCAGGCGCCCCTTGATATATTTCTAAACGTGATTTTTTTCTATTACTCTATACTTGTCAACAGCATATTTTAATAATCATCTGGTAAAGCATTCCCTTCCTGTAAAGTATACAGTAGAGGTGATGAGAGGTAGGAAAAAGCAAATATAGTAGCATTCAATAACCATCAACTCCAATGTAAAACAAAACAAGAGAGATAAAGTAAAATTTTATTACTATTATTATTATCATCATCATTAGTTTGCTACAACAGGATCTGCTAAGACCTGCATATCATATTCGTCATTGTGTCTTTCAAAATTTCTGGGTTTTAATATAACATGTTACCTGAAAAGTTTATGCTGGTCTCCAGACCTGATACTTGCAGCTCGATCATTGGGAAAGGCTATCAGTGCACCCTTCATTGACTCTTTACTTATGCGATGATTGTGAAGACGTGTCATGGCTGATTGAAGCATTGTAACAGGTGCACGGTCCTTGTATTTAGGCAAGTCTCTAACCACAAATTGTCCCGTAGGATTAGTGACCAAAGGGGATATACCTTTTATAGAATTGGATATTAAGTTAAATGTTATTTAATTTCAGCTTTCCAATTAATATCCATGTATTAATGCACTACACCATTGGTTCTAACTTAAAACTAAATCCCTAAACAAATTCAGAAAATACAACTATTTCATCTAATAAATGGACATACACAAAACAATTTATAAAATATTGCACATATAAAAAAGAAAACATAGTAACTCAAAGGAATGAGTTAGCCTATGAAACATAAGATTTTATAGATCAGGGACGCCTGGGTGGCTCAGTTGGTTGGACGACTGCCTCCGGCTCAGGGCGTAATCCTGGAGTCCCGGGATCGAGTCCCACATCAGGCTCCCAGCTCCATGGGGAGTCTGCTTCGCTCTCTGACCTTCTCCTCGCTCATTCTCTCTCTCACTGTCTCTCTCTCTCAAATAAATAAAATAAAATCTTTAAAAAAAAAAAAGATTTTATAGATCAGAGAGAGCTGAATATCAGCAATTTCATATGGCTCAATGTATAAAAGATAACTGAGTATTACAGCCATAAGATAATCCATGGAATGGTCAAAAGTAGTTTATATTATAGACTCAAACAAAAATGTAGAAGAATAAAATATAAAAACCAATAAATATTTAATACATTTTATAAATCACTAAACCAATGCTATGCAAACTGTAATCCCCAAAATGGCAGCATCAACTACTGTCAGGGTCATGTTAGAAATGCAAATCTTTGGGTTCTACCAAAGTCTTATATAACAATCAATTCTGGGATATAGACCAATGAGATCTATTTTAATCAGCCTTCTATGTGATTTTGATGCATTCATAAGGTAAGAACCACAAGATAAGACTACATTTGACATATATAACTAAGCAATCGGTGTGTTAAAATAATCCTATATAAACTTTATTTAAGAAAAAGTGTGTCCACATTAGCTTACCAGGATTCATTTTCATCACAACTTTCTTGGTGGAAGGTTTGCAGACGCTCTTGAAATCTAAATATATTTGATGAAAAGGTTTCAGTGATGACTGCAAATTTTCATCTGCCACTGAGCCAATAATCTCTATCAGTTGCTTCACTTTAAAGACTCCTACTTGATGTGGAATGAATGAACATGTCACATTCTAAAAAAAGAAAAAGTAACAAGTTGCTATAGGCTGAATGTCTGTGAATCCCGCAAACTCATATGTTTAAACCTAATGCCCATGTGATGGAATTAGGATAGGTAGGGCCTTTGGGATGCGATTAGGTCATAGGATTAGCGCTCTTATAAAAGAGGCCCCACAAAGCTCCCTAGACTCTTCTACCATATAATAAAACAATTAGAAGGCTACAACCAAGAGGAAGGCCCTTACCTGACCAAGTTGGCACCTTGATCTAAGACTTCGAGCCTACAGTACTGTGTGAAATAAATTTCTGTTGTTTAAACCAAACAATCTATGGTATTTTGTTTCAGCAGTCCAAATGGATTACAAAAATAATATTAAACTGTTGGGAAAAAATTAAAAGCAACAAAAAAACTGTTTATAGGGGCATCTGGGTTAAGCCTCCGCCTTCGGCTCAGGTCCTGATCTCAGGGTCCTAGATCAAGCACTGCACTGGGCTCTCTGCTCAGCAGGGAGCCTGCTTACCCCTCTCTCTTTGCCTACCTCTCTGCCTACTTGTGATCTCTCTCTGTCAAATAAACAAAATCTTTAAAAAAAATAAGAAGTTTATAAAATTTTTAAGGAGAGCTAGTCCATCACCATAATATAAAAGAAGCTTAGAAATACCATATATGACATTGATAGACCTTTAAGATATATATTATTGGAAAAGTATTCAAGAAAAAATTAAGAACAGTGGTATTGAAGCACCTCCAGAATAGCAAATCAAGGATTTCCAAATATCTACTCCCCAAAAGGAGAAAAAAACCACTGGAATAATTGTCAAAATCAACTTTATACATATTCTAAAATTACCCAAAGCTTATAAAAATCCAAGGAATATTTAAGAAAAAAATAACTGATCAGCCATCAGAAAGGATGAATATCCACCATTTACACTGATATGGATGGAACTGGAGGGGATTATGCTAAGTGAAATAAGTAAAGCAGAGAGAGACAATAATCATATGTTTCACTCATATGTAGAATATAAGGAATAGCGCTGAAGATCATAGGGGAGGGGCACCTGGGTGGCTCAGTGGGTTAAGCCTCTGCCTTCAGCTCAGGTCATGATCCCAGGATCCTGGGATCGGGCCCCAAATTGGGCTCTCTGCTTATCAATCAGGGAGCCTGCTTCTCCTCTCTCTCTGCCTGCCTCTCTGCCTACTTGTGATCTCTGTCTGTCAAATAAATAAATAAAATCTTTTAAAAAAATCATAGGGGAAGGGAGAGAAAACTGAATGAGAAGAAATCAGAAAGGGAGACAAACCATGAAACTCTTGACTCCAGGGAACACACTGAGGGTTGTGGAAAGGGAGGTAGGTTGGGGGCGGGGGGGATGGGTAACTAGGTGATATGCATTAAGGACGGCATGTGATGTCAGGAGCATTGGGTGTTATATGCAACTAATGAATCATTAAACACTACATCAAAAACTATTGATGTACTATATACTGGCTAACTAAATTTAAATAAAATTTTAAAAATAGCTGAATCTCTGAAGGATAACAGGTTTTCTGTCATTTTTATAAACTGCCATCCCATCCTCCTATTCTAGGTTTGAGCTCTTTTTTAAAACGACAGCCTTGTAACTATGGCAGCTGTAAAAACTATTAGCCTAGCAGCCAGGGAGGGAAAAGATTGGGTTTGGAGCTCTCCAAAAATCCTATCCCCAGAGAATTGTCCCTATTTGTCCTGTCTAGAAGCTAGCTACAAAGCCTACTATAAGAGTATTATTTTTAACTGACCTGGTTCAGGGCTCATTCTTTGTAAACTCTCTTCCCTGTTTTGTACCCCCTTCTCCTCCCCATCAAAAAATCAGCAGCAATTGCTAAACATCACAGCAACTTGAAGTAGCTTTACCATTTAAGGCCAATAAGAGGCAAAACAAAACAAAAAAGAAAAAAGGAAAATTAAAACAGAAATATTCAGAGGGTATTTGAAAAGCTCTCACATACTCCTGGGAATCTACCTCATCACACACATATGTATGACAGTGTATATGCCCAGGAAAGACTAGAGAAAGCTCTAATTTCTGAAATCTGGCTGACTTTGAGACTCTGTACAAGCTGAAATTAAAGGCCAAAAAAAGCTATAAATTACCTGACAGAACAATAAAGATATGCCTAAGCCAAGTACACTTACACAAAGGCTCTTGGCAAAGGCTGAGCCTTACTGATTAAAGAAATTTAAGAGAAGCTCTACCCAATCATTAGCTGACCCCTAAATTAACTGAGTAGACCATTGATTGGCTGGACACAACAAAGAAAATGACATTTACAGACTTGGTCTAAAAGGTCACTAAAGAAAAAGAACAACAGGGGTGCCTAGGTGGCTTAGTGGGTTAAGCCTCTGCCTTCAGCTCAAGTCATGATCTCAGGGTCCTGGGATGGAGCCACACATCGGGCTCTCTGCTTAGCGGGGAATCTGCTTCCCCACTCTGCCTGCCTCTCTGCCTACTTGTGATCTCTCTCTCTGTCAAATACATAAATAAAATCTTAATAAAAAAAGCAATGAAACTAATCTTGGGAGCCATCTGATTTCAGAGTTGCCAAATTATACCATTTAAAATGCCCAGTTTCCAACAAAGAATTATGGGACGTGAAAAGAAAGAGCAAAGTATGGCCACTACACACAAAAAAATGCAATAAATAGAAACTGTGCCTGACAGGGCGCCTGGGTGGCTCAATCAGTTAATCATATGCCTTCAGCTCAGGTCATGATCCCAGGGTCCTGGGATGGAGACCTCTTAGGCTCTCTGCTCAGTGGAGAGTCTGCTTCTCCCTCTCCCTCCACTACTCCCCCTGCCTGGGCTCTCTTGCTCCCTCTCTCTCTGTCAGATAAATAAATGAAATCTTAAAAAAAAAAGAAAAAGAAAAGAAAAAAAGAAACTGTGCCTAAAGAAACGCAAATGTTGAATTTATTAGACAAACATAAGTTGACTAATATAAATATGCTCTAATGACTAACAGAAAATATGTTCAAAGCATTAAAAGAAGACACCAAAAGCAAAGGAAACAAAAGTAAAAAATAAACAAATAAAGTGGGACTTCATCAAATTAAAAAGCTTCTGTATAGCAAAGGAAACCATCAACAAAATGAAAAGGTAACCGATGAGATGGGAAAAAATAGGACTCATTAATCATCATACTCAACATCACTAATTATCTGGGAAATGCAAATCAAAACCACAATGAAGTATCATAGCACACCTGTCAAAACAGCTATTATCAAAAAGACAAGAAATATAAAGTGTTTATCAATAAGAACAAAACCTTCCCATTTTTGACAACATGGATATACTTTGAAGGCATTATGCTAAGTTAAATAAGTCAGACACAGAAAGACAAATACCATATGAACTCACTCATATGTGGAATCTAAAAAAAAAAAAAGCTCATATATACACAGTATAGACTGGTGGTAGCAAGGACAAGGGGAAGCAGATGGGTGAAATGGATGAAGGGGGTCAAAAGGTACAAATTTCCAGTTACAAAATAAATAAGTCATGAGGACACAATGTACAGCATAGTGACTATAGTAATAATACTATATCACATATTTGAAAGTTGCTACAAGAGTAAATCTTTTTTTTTTTAAGATTTTATTTATTTATTTGACAGAGAGAGATCACAAGTAGGTAGAGAGACAGCAGAGAGAGAGGGGGAAGCGGGCTCCCCACTGAGCAGAGAGACTAATGTGGGACTCAATCCCAGGACCCTGGGATCATGATCTGAGCCGAAGGCAGAGGCTTAACTCTGAACCACCCAGGCGCCCCTACAAGAGTAAATCTTAAGAGTTCTTATCATGAGAAAAAAACTATAACTATGTATAGTCATAGATATTAAACAGACTTATTATGGTGATCATTTTCTAATATTTACAAATACCATTATACTAATGCTATCTATTAATTATATCTCAATAAGAAAAGAATTAGAAAAGGTATGAAAACATCTCACAGGTGCCTGGGTGGCTCAAAGTTAAGCCTCTGCCTTCAGCTCAGGTCATGGTCTCCACGTCCGGGGACTGAGCCCCACATTAGGCTCTCTGCTCGGTGGGGAGCCTGCTTCCCCCTCTCTCTCTGCCTGCCCCTCTGCCTACTTGTGAACACTCTCAGTGTGTTACATAAAAATCTAAAAATAAAAAAAGAAAGAAAGAAAGAAAGAAAGAAAGAAAACATCTCACAAAATAGAGACTATCAATAAAGTATAGAAATTGTTAAAAAAAAAACAAAGAGAAGGAAATATGGAAAACTCACAAATATGTAGAAATTAAACAATATACTTCTAAGTAATCAATGGGTCAAAGAAACCTCAGGGGAAATTAGAGAATACCCTGAGATGAAGGAAAACTATAACACAACATACCAAAACTAATGAAATACAGCAAAAGCTGTGATTAAAGTAAATTTAGGGGCACCTGGGTGGCTCAGTCAGTTAAGCACCTGTCTTTGGCTCAGGTCACCATCCCAGTGCCCTGGGATCAAGTCCCCCATCAGGGTCCATGCTCACTGGGGAGTCGGCTTCTCCCTCTGTCTGCCCCCCTGACTTGTGCTACACCTGCTCAGGTACTTTCTTTCTCTCTCTCTCTCTCTCTCTCTCTCTCTCTCTCTGTCAAAAATAAATGATTTTTTTTAAGTTTAAAAAAAAATTAGTAGGGGCGCCTGGGTGGCTCAGTGGGTTAGAGCCTCTGCCTTTGGCTCAGGTCGTGATCCCAGCGTCCTGGGATTGAGCCCCACATCGGGATCTCTGCTCAGCGGGGAGCCTGCTTCCTCCTCTCTCTCTCTGCCTGCCTCTCTGCCTACTTGTGATCTCTGTCAAATAAATAAATAATCTTTAAAACAAAATAAGTAAATTTAAAAGGTCTTTAAATCATAACCGAAATTTCCACCTTAGAAAACAGAAAAAAGAAGAACAAAGTAAGCCCAAACTGAAGAGAAGAAAAGGAATAAAGAGAAAAGCAGTAATACATGAAATAGAGAACTGAAAGCAATTGAGACAATCTACAAATCTAGAACTGTCTTTGAAATGATCAACAGTAATGGAAAATTATTAGCTAGACTCACCAAGCAAAAAAAAAAAAAGAGAGAGAGAGAGAGAGAGAAAGACCATTTTGCTACAATTGAGAATGAAAGAGAGACTATCACTATCAACAATAAAAAGTGAGGGAACAGGGTGCCTGGATGGCTCAGTCGATGAAGCATTTGCCTTCAGCTTAGGTCCTGATCCTCCTGGGATCCAGCCCTGCATTAGGCTCCCTGCTCAGCTGGGAGCATGCTTTTCCCCCTCTCTCTGCCTGCTGCTACCCCTGCTTGTGCTCTCTCCCTCTGTCAAATTAATAAATATTTTTTTTAAAAAAAACTGAGGGAACATTCAAATTAAAAGCTTCTGCACAATGAAGAAAACAATCAATAAAATTAAAAGACAATCCACTAAATAGGAGAAGCTATGTGCAAATGACATATCTGATAAAGGGTTAGTATCTAAAATATGTGAAAAACTTATACAACCCATCACTCAAAAAAAATAATAATCCAATTAAAAATGGGCAGAAAGGGGCACTTGCATGGCTCAGTCATTAAGCATCCTCCTTTGGCTCAGGTCATGATCTCAGAGTCCTAGAATCAAGCCCTGTATCAGGCTCCCTGCTCAGCAGGAAGCCTGCTTCTCCTCCTCCCACTCCCTCTGCTTGTGTTCCCTCTCTTGTTGTGTCTTTCTCTGAAAATAAATAAATAAAATCTTTAATAAAAAATGGGCAGAAGACATGAACAGACATTTTTCCAAAGAAAACATACAGATGGCCAACAGACATGAAAAGATACTCAACACCATTAATCATCAGGGAAATACAAACCAAAAATCACAATAAGATATCACCTCACACCTATCAGAATGGCTAAAATCAGTAACACAAGAAACAAGTGTAGGCGAAGATGTACCGAGAAAGAGATCCTCTTGCACTGTTGGTAGCAATGCAAACTGATACAGCCACTGTGGGAAACAGTATGGAGGTTCCTCAAAAAATTAAAAATAGGAGCACCTGGGTGGCTCAGTTGAAAAAGCAGTTGCCTTGGGGCACCTGGGTGGTTCAGTGGGTTAAGCCGCTGCCTTCAGCTCAGGTCATGATCCCAGGGTCCTGGGTTCAAGCCCCACATTGGGCTCTGCTCAGCAGGGAGCCTGCTTCCTCCTTCCTCTCTCTCTGCCTGCCTCTCTGCCTCCCTGTGATCTCTGTCAAATAAATAAATAAAATCTTTAAAAAAAAAAAAAAAGCAGTTGCCTTCAGCTCAGGTCATGATCCCAGAGTCCTGGAATCAAGCCCCACATCATGCTCCTTATTCAGCTGGGAGCCTGCTTCTCCCTCTCCCTCTGCCCACCACTCCCCCGACTATGCATTCTCTCTTTCTCTCAATCTCTCTGTCAAATAAACAAAAATAAATTTTTTTTAAAGAAAGTTAAAAATAGAACTACCCTCCCTGTGATCCAGTAATGGCACTACTGGATATTTACCCAGAAAATACAAAAACACCAATTCAAAAGGATATATACACTTCTATGTTTATTGCAGCATTATTCATTATAGCCAAATTATGGAAGCAGTCCAAGTGTCCATCAATATGTGAATGGATAAAGATGCCATATATATATATACACACACACACACACACACACACACACCATGTATATATACATGCCATACACACACCCACTAGAATATTACTGAGACATTAAAAAGAATGAAATCTTACCATTTGCAACAACATGGATGGAGCTAGAGAGTATAATGCTCAGCAAAATAAGTCAGTCAGAGAAAGACAAATATCACATGATTTTACTTATAGAACTTAAGAAACAAGTGAGCAAAGGAAAAAAGAGAGAGACAAATGAAGAAACAGACATTTAACTATAGAGAACAAACCAATGGCAACCAGAGGGGAGGAGGGCGGTGGGGTGAGTGAAACAGGTGATGGGAAGTAAGGAGTGCACTTATCATGATGAGCACTGAGTAGTGTATAGAAATGCTGAATCACTGCATTGTACATCTGAAACTAATATAACACTGTACACTAACTATACTGGAATCAAATTTTTAAAATGTAATAAAGAAAAAAACTATTAAAATAAAATGCATGTGAACAAAGTAGTTGATTTCCATAAACAGAAAACCAAAAATTGACATACATACATAAAACAAAGTATGAGGTAATAGGATGAACAGGTATATGACCACAAATTAGATAACCTAGATGATATGGACATATTCTTAGACAGTTGCAAACTTCTAAAATTGTTTCTAGAAGAAATGAAAAATCTGAATAGCCCTGGGTTAATAAGAGATTGATTAGAAATCAAAAACCTTCTGATAATGAAAAGCCCAGAACATGATGGCTTTGATGGTGAATCTTATCAAACCTTTTTTTAATCAAACATTTAAAGAAGAATTAGCACCAGCCCTTCATAAACTATTCCAAAAAGTTTATTCCATAAACTTTCCAACTTACTCTATAACAGCAGCTTAACTCAGTCAAAACCAAAGACGTTTAAGAAAAGAAAACTATGGGTCAATGTTCCTAATGAATATATATGCAAAATTCCTCAACTAAATATTATCAAACTGAACCCAGAAATATGTACAAAGGATTTTCACTCTGTACAACAGGGAATTATCCCAGGTTTAACATCAGAATATCACTCAAGGAGCGCCTGGGTGGCTCAGTGGGTTAGAGCCTCTGCCTCCAGCTCAGGTCATGATCCCGGGGTCCTGGGACCGAGCCCCGTATCAGGCTCTCTGCTCAGCGGGGAGCCTGCTTTCTCCTCTCTCTCTGCCTGCCTCTCTGCCTGCTTGTGATCTCTGTCAAATAAATAAATAAAATATTAAAAATAAGAATATCACGCAAGGTAATACCCCATCTCAATAAAGGGCAAACAACATATTACCACTGTAATAGACACAGAAAAAGTACGTGAGAAAATACATTTTCACAGTAAAAACACCTAAAACACTTGAAGTAGAAGAGAACTTCCCCATGTTTATAAATGCAATCTATGAAACACCCACAACTAACATCATACTTAATGATGAAACTTAGATTAGGAAGAAGAAAAATATACTCTCATCACATCTATTTAATACCATAGTAGAGGTTCTAGGCAAGGCAATGATGAAATGCATCATTTGGATGCAATGCATCCAAATTGGAAAGGAAGGTATAAAATGGTCTCTGTTCACAGATAACATTAATCTTATATCCCAAAGAACCCACTGAAAATCATCAGAATAAATGATTTTAAGATTACAGGATACAAGGTCAATATATAAAAAAATGCATTTCTATATACTAGCAGTAAATGATACAAAAATTAATTTAAGAATACAATCTCATTTACACAACAACAAAAAGAATAGACTATTAGGAATATATTTTTATAAGAATGGCAAGACATGTATACTGCAAACTACTAATCACCACTGAAAAAAATTGGTTTTTTTTTTTAAGACTGTATTTATTTATTTGACAGACAGAGATCACAAGTTGGCAGAGAGGCAGGCAGAGAATGAGAGGGAAGCAGGCTCCTGCGGAGCAGAGAGCCTGATACAGGGTTTGACTCCAGGACCCTGAAATCATGACCTGAGCCGAAGGCAGAGGCTTTAACCCACTGAGCTGCCCAGGTGCCCCACTACTGAAAGAAATTTTAAAAGACAAAAATAAATGGGAAGCTATCCAATTTTCATAAATTGCAAGATTTAATATTAAGATGGAAACACTCTCAAACAGATTTATAGTTTCAACACAATTCCTATCAAAATCCCAGCTGCTGGGGTGTTTTGTTGTTTTTGTTTTTATATAACTTAGTAAGCTAATTCTAAAATTCATATGAATTTTCAAGGGTCTCAAATTGGTCAAAAATTTCCTTAAAAAGATCAAATCTGAAGGACTGACATTTCCCAATTTCAAAAATTACTACAACACTAATCAGTACACTGTGATACTGGCACAAGGATAAACACAGATAAATTAAAAAGAATTGAGTACATAAACTCTTACATTTATAATCAAGTATTTTGTCAATAAGTATGCCTAGATTCCAAGATAACTGGACATCTATATGTAAAAGAATGAATCTGGACATCTAAATAACACAATAAATCTCAAAATGGATAATATATTTTAAATGTATAAGCTAAATTTCCTAGAGGAAAACAGGAACAAATCTTAATGACCTTGGATATTGTATAACTATTAAGACATGATACTAAAAGTACAAGTGACAAAAGGGGAGAAAAAGATACATTGGACTTAATCAAAAGTTTAAAACTTTTTCATTTCAAAGGACAAAAAAGAAAATGAGAAAACAACCCACAGAAGGGGAGAAAATATTTGTAAGTCACATATCTGATAAAGGACTTGTATCTAGAATACATAAAGAACGTTTGCAATTCAACAACAAAAGGATAAATATCCCAATTAAAACTGGGTAAAGAATATTGTATTAGTTTCCTATTTTTACAATAACAAATTACAAACAACTCTGTGGGCTACAACATCTCAGTTTCTTCTACTTCCGTAGGTCAAAAGTCTGACTCCAATCTCAATGAACCAAAACCAAGATTTCAGCAGAACGACGTTCATTTCTGGTGTTTAGTGGAGAATCTATTTCCTTTTTTTTTTCTTTTGAGAATCTATTTACTTATCTTTTCCTACCTTCCAGAGGCCATCATGTTCCTTTGGCTCATTACCCTCCCCTTCCATTACCAAAGCCAGTAATAGACATGCAAATATTTTTCACATCATATCACTCTGACACTGACAATTTTTCTGCCTCCTAATTTTATGTTTAAGTACCTCTGTGATTATATTGGGCCCACACAGATAATCCAGGTTAATCTCACCATTTTAAGGTCAAATGATTATCAACATTACTTCCAGTTAAAACCTAAATTCTCCATTGCCATGAAACATCACATATTCATAAATTCCAGAGATTAGGATAAGGATAAGGACACTTTTAGGTGGTCATTATTCTGCCTACGGTACACATGAATAAACACTTCTCTAACTAACATATACCAATGTACAGTAAGCATATGGAAGGGCATTCAACATCAATATTCACTGGGGAAATGTAAATGAAAACTGCATTGAGAAGCCACTTTGCACCCACTGGGATAGGTATAATCAAAAAGAAGAAAATTAATAAATATGGGCAAAGGTGTGGAGGTATTAGAACATTAAAACACATATTCATTGCTGGTAAGAGTTATGAAATAGCGCAATATCTTTGGAAAACAGTATGATTGTTTCTCAAAAGGTTAAACAGAGTTATCACATGATTCAACAATTCTACTCTTTGGTGTATACCGAAGAGTACTGTAAACATGTCCATATGAACTTCTAGATTTTTTTTTCTGTTTCTTAAAGAGCACCACTGGGATTTTGATAAGGATTGTAATAAACCTGTAGATCACTTTGGGTAGTACAGACATTTAAAAATATTAATTCTCCCTAACCATGAACACAGGATGGTTTTCTCTTTATTTGTGCCTTCTTTAATTCCCTTCATCAATGTTTCACAATTTTCAGTGTTTAAGTCTTCTGCCTCTTTGGTTAAGTTTATTCCTAAGTATTTTACTCTTTTTGTTCCTAATTTAAACACAAAAGACCCATGCAATTTTGAGCAAAAAGAACAAAGCTGGAGGCATCACATTTCCCAATCTCAAACTATAATACAAAACTACAGTTACCAAAACAGGACGGTATCGGCATAAAAAAGATACATAAACATATGAACAGAATAGAGAGCCCACAAATAAATCTGTGCCTTTATAATCAACTAGACGGCAGTAAGAACGCCAAGAACACACAGTAGAAAAAAGACAGTCTCTTTAATAAATTGTGCTGGAGAAATTGGATATCCACATGCAGAAGAATAACAGAATTTTATTCAGCCTTAAGAAAGAAGGAATTCCTGACATCTGTGACAACATGATGTACTTAGAGAATATTATATTAAGTGAAATGAGTCAGACACAGAAAGAGAAATATTGCATTATCTTACCTACACGCAGAATCTAAAACAGTTAAACAAACAGAAGAGTAGAAGGTGGTTGCTAAGGGTGGGAAGGAACAGGAAATAGGAAGATGTTAGTCAAAGGGCACAAAGTTTCAGTTCTCCAAAATGAGTAACTTCTGGAAATGGTGACCATAGTTAGCAATACTGTATCGTACACTTGAAATTTGATAAGATGGTAGATCTTAAGTGTCCTCACCATTAAAAGGACATTGTAACAATGTGATAACAATATAACTATAGCAGCATTATTCATAGGAGCCAAAAGATGGAAACAACTCAAATGCCCATCAACCCATGAATGGATAAACAAAAGGTAGGCTATCCATACAATGAAATACAATCTGGCCATGAAAAGGAATGAGGTAGTGACACATTCTTCCAACACTGACACAACTTGGAAATATAATGCTGAATCAAAGAAACTAATCACAGAGTCCTCATATTTTATGATTATATTTATATGCAATGTCAAGAACAGGGAAATTTAGACATAGAAAAGAGATTAGTGGCTGCCACAGGCTGAGGAATAAGGAGTGACTGCTCATGGACACAGAGCTTCTGCCTGGGGTCATGAGAATAAGTGCTAATGGTTCCACAATTCTGTGAATATACTAAATAGTACTGAATTATACTCTTTGAATGTGTGAATTTTATCATATGAGAATTCTAGCTCAGTAAGCTAGTACTAAAAAGAGCAATCTCATCTCACTTCCAAATAATATGTCACTTCTAACAAACGATTTGACCAGCCTGTGTAAGCCACAGACCTCCAGCAAACCCCTCACACTTCCCACATTTACTTTTTATTAATCTGAAAGTTATTAGTGCTTGAGAAACCCAGAAACACAGAGGGTTAAAAATGACACTTGGAACTTAGCTATCAGACACATTTTGAAAGAGGTCCATGTCACTGGAGAAAATAAACTGAGTTGGTAGATTTAAGAGGACTGAACTAAAGAAAGTCTAGGAAGCAGTTAAAAAGCACACGTTTTCCATAATGTAGTTAACATCAGTTGTTATTCTATAAAGACTGATTAAATCTATCCAAATTTGGGGGGACGGAAGTGAGTCATTCTAATGAAGCAGGAAGAGTTATAAATATGAGCTGTATGCATTTAAACATGTGTACAATAGTTCCTGATTGCAACTGGGAGAAAGCTCCCATCAATAACTTTATGAGCCATATCATAATGCAGTGAAGAAAAGATGGTAACGTAAGAAGCTGAGGTGAAACTGAAAGCATTCACGCTTGCTACTGTTTAGAGCAAGGCTCCTAACTTTTTCTGTAAATGGCCAGACATTAAATATTTTGGGCTTTATGGGCCATATAACTGTAAAAATTAATAAAGGGAAACCTCACTAAAATGGAATCGGGAGGCCAGAAGGAGGAGCTCTCACGCCCTGCCAGTAGACTTCAATTACAAGAAGAAACGTGGTTTGGAAAGAATCTTCTGATACAGGTCCCAACCAGAAAATATGTACACTGCATCTCCTGTAAGAAATCGACTACCCCAGCACCCAGTCAACAACAAATAGGCATCACCCTGAACTCCTGCTCTTCTTCAGTGGGTTTTCCTTCAAAATAACCACTCCCAACTTCTTTCTCCTTCTCCGAAAATAACGTTCCTCTCTTTGGTTGCTGGACAAGCCTATGATTTTTGCCATAGCTTGTTTGTCCCGAATTACAGTTCTCTGCTATTCTCAAGTAAATCCAGTTTTGCTGGTAAAATAACTTTTTTTTTAAAAAGATTTTTATGTTTATTTGACAGAGAGAAACACAGCAACAGAAGGAACACAAGCAGGGGGAGTGGGAGAGAGAAAAGCAGGCTTCCTGCTGGGCAGAGAGCCCAACATGGGGCTTGATCCCAGGGCCCTGGGATCATGACCTGAGCCAAAGGCATACATTTAATGAATGAGCCACCCAGGCGTCCCATAAAATAACTCCTTTTTTTTTTTTTCTTAAAGAATGTATTTATTTATTTGAAAGAGAGAGCATGAGAGGGGGAAGGGTCAGAGGAAGATGCGGAGTGGGGAGCCCCAGCTGGGACTCGATCCTTGGATTCCAGGATCATGACCTGAGCCAAAGGCAGACACTTAACTGACTGAGCCACCCAGGTGTCCCTTTAACTATCTTATTTTCAATCAACACAGCTCTCTCACAACTATTCAACTTTGCCTTTGTAGCATAAACGCAGCCATAGACAACAGACAAGAAGAGCAGCTACATTCCAACAGTAGTTTACTTTAAAAAAACAGGCAGCAGGCCAGATTTGGCCTATGCAGCATAGTCAGCCAACCCTGGTTTAGAGGACAAGGACAAGAGTTATGTGAGTACTAAGAAAGACAGAAGCTGGCCTGGGACTCACAGGCATTCCTCAGACTTCAACTTGCCTGCTGCACACCAGCAGTTGGAGGCCTAGGCCAGTTAAGAACAACTAGTTTCAAATTTGAAAATTCTGCTCAACCTTCAAGGTCTGGCTCACGTTACTATCATAGGCAGACCTAGCTACCTGGCTGGAAGTAAAAACAGTCCTCTGGGTTTCACTATCACCTTCTTAGAGATCTCTTTCAACACATTTTGCATTCTTCTTAAACCACAGCTGTTGGTACATATGTTTTACACTTCCTTAGTACATAAAAAAATAAATTCTTACTGGGCAGAGCATTGGAGGAAAGGAGGCATCGCTGTCTGCACAGGCAGACCAGGAACCGGTTGCCCTAGGCCAAGGCAGAGGGCGATGCAGGCTGTAACCAGCATGGCTGCCACCACTACCAAGCGGCCTCCGCAGTCTACACGCTGCCAGCCGGGCTCCAGGAGGCAGCGGAAGTGAGTCTACAGCAGGCGCAGGCGCAGCCGCAGCAAGGAGCTGCGCGCTGCCACCTGCGTCCCAGTCCCGCCCTTCTCGGCCACCAGCACCACCCACGCGGAACCGCCCCCTCTTCCGCCCGTCCCGCCCAGTGACTGAACAAGGTGGGGCTTCTGTGGCGGGATAGGTCACTGATGTACCAGTGGAGTCACTCCAGGACCACAGGCACCCGTGCTGAGACCCGAGCCCGTGCCAGGACTCGTTGTCCTCCTTACACTCAGACACCTACTAACCCTATCGGCTGGCCTGATGACGACAAAACTCCTGCTGCGAGCATACCCTACACCCGCCACACCTCACTGTGCCCGGGACACATATTGCCCGCGACCATGGCTGCAGGATGCCCTTCCATCAGCCACTAAGAGTTGGGGGGTAAAGGGCATGCCCTTAGGCAAAAGGCTGAGAAACTCACCCCTCAGCTAGTAGTTAAGACTATGGTGGCAGTTTTCCCCCATACCACCTCACCTCACAGGAGGGTCAGGCCTGGACCCCTCAGAGGCCAAACTGCCAACCCCCTCCCTTCTGTCATGGGTTAACTGTAGCATGGGGCACTACAGGCACTACAGTAACATGGGGCACTGGACTTCCACTTGTCCCACATGTGTATATCCCAGCTTGGCCGATCTTCAGTCTAGGGGTGAGTCCCAAAGCATCTTGCACTTCCTTCAGCATCTCTGAGGCTGGGGCAAGTGCCTGGTTCCCACCTCCTTTTCACTTTTTGCAGTTATGGGCAACTACTGGCTCAGGGGCATTCCTCCTCTGGTTGCTGGGTGCCACTGTCCTAGACAAAGCCTTTAGGACCTATTCCTGCACCCACTCAAGACAGGGAGGGCTAAGGCTCCATGTTAGATAGTTAAATTTAGAGTCTTGCCTCCTGGAGCAACAATAAATAAATACTCTCTGAGCCCCCCACCCCCAAAAATCCTTGGGAGCAATAACTATGTTTTGTCCTTCTTTACATTCCCTTCAGTGTCAAATGCTTTTCCTGGCACATGAAAGGCACTTAACAAATAATTACAGATACTGTGTAAGTGCCAACACAAGTAAGTGCATTCACAAGGCCACAGAAGAGATAAAATTTATAATACCGGTGGAACAAAATGAAGTTTTTAATCCTCTGCATGTCATTTTAGCAAATTTTAAAATATTTGAAGCATGTGAAAGCATCAAATAATTATCTTACCTGGATGCATCCTTCATCAATCTTGCCCCTTTCAGGATCAATTTTAAAATGTGCAGTTTTTTGAAAGCGGTACATCACAGGAAGTGAGTTTGATCGATTTTGCATAATACACAGAAGCTCTGAATGTTCACCCATGAAACATGGTGCAAAATTAAGGACCTTTCCTGGATCAAACTGTAGTAAGATGGGAAGTCCTGTGCCTGTCAGTGCTAATTCCACTTTCTGAAATCGATCACCTGTAAAAGCAATAATAGCTCTTTAACATAAAAAGTGTTGGGAATCCAGCATATTATTTGCTCAGTCCAAATAGTGTCATCTGAAAGAACTGATGAGACATGGGTAGCTCATTCAATCTTCATTCAAAAAAATTATTAAGTGCCTTCTCTATGCCACGTACTCTTCTAGGCTATGGGGATACGGCAGTGAATAAAATAGACACTGTTCCTGCTCTCATGGACTTTATATTCTAGGGAGGTGATGCTAACAATAAAATAAGGAAATATATAGCATTTCAGACAGGATAAGTGCTATGGGGAAAAGTAATGTTGGGTGAAGGGGAGCACAATTTGTCAGCCGAATATATGCCTCTTTGGCATAAGGATTTTTTTTTTTTTTTAAGATTTTATTTATTTATTTGTTAGAGAGAGAGAACACAAACAGAGGGGAGTGGCAGGCAGAGGGAGAAGGATGCGGGGACTCAATCCTAGGACCCTGGGATCATGACCTGAGCTGAAGGTGACACTTAATGGACTGAGCCACCCAGGCATCCCTGGTGAAAGGGTCCGTGGACAAAAGGACCAGATCGATACAAAGCGAAAGTTAAGCAGGGCTTTATTTCGCACCAGCACCAAAACCCGGAACCAAACGTTCGGGGTCACCTTTCACAAAGGAAAGTGACGACCTTCTATTCTCATAGGCCAGTTTTTATAGAGTAAAAGCCACATAGTTGAGCCTGGCCAATGAGAATGTAGCGCACAGAAAACATCACATAATTATGCTAGGTTAGGTAAGGGCAGCCAATTAGATTACACTTTACCCCATGATAGTCATTAAACTCAGCCTATGACCTTGGTTAGAATCGGTGCCTTTGTCTGGCGCCTGATAGGCAGGGCTCATGCTCCTTGGCGGGTAATACGTGCACTCTCCCTTGACTGGACATTTCCACCTGGCCAGACACGTCCTTGGCAGGTAGGGAGGTAATATGTCCGCTTTCCCTTGTTTGGACGTTTCCATCTGGCCAGACACGTCCTTGTATCTGGACTCCGTTATCTCTGGTCAGCCTGACATGTCCTGGTATCTGTGCTCTGTTATTGGGGCTATTTGGCTGTATTTCACCAGCCGGCGGTATCTCACTGGTTCTGTTTCTAAGCGCTTTCTTCTTGGGGGAAGGGGCAGGTTCAATCTACGTTCACTGCCTATATATCGGGGATGGCTATTCTATGGGGATGAAGCCAGTACTGACCAAGTAGGCCCTTACACCTGGCATAAGGATCATTTTAAGCAGACTATTGTTATGTAACAGCAGACACAGGAAAAGCTCTGGAATCTACCAGGAGGAAACTCTCATCAAAGAAGGCAGATACTTAAGTCTTCATCACAACCATACCCTCCCCTACTATGAACTGAAAACCTCCCATAACTTGCTGCCACACCCCAGTATCTTTTGTCTGTAGCTGGAGATGGTATTTAAAGTGAAGGTTCCAGCCACTTTGGGGAGTTACTCAGTTTTCCTGGGTCTCTCCCATGTATAGAGGAGGTATACATGTTATTAAGCTTGTTTGCTTTGTTTTCCCTCTTAATCTGTCTTTTGTTTTCTTTCTTTCTTTTTTTTTTAATTTTATTCATACGTGAGAGAGAGAGAGGGAGAAAGAAAGCAGGGAGAGGAAGAAGCAGGCTTCCCACTGAGCAGCGAGTCTGACATGGGGCTGGATCCTAGGACTCTGGAATCATGACCTGAGAGGAAGGCAGATACTTAACTGACTGAGACACCCAGGTGCCCCCACTTCTCAAGTTGTCTTTTAAGGGAGGTCTCAACCAAGAACCTATAGAGGTAGAGGGAAAATTATTTTTCCTCTCCTACAAGGGTAAGACAGTACACAATATCTTGGAACTGTTCTTTCATGTGGGAAAGTCCAAAAAGATTTCTCTTGATAGGGAAAATTTTGAGCAAAAATATGAGTAAACTCAGGGGGCGCCTGGGTGGCTCAGTGGATTAAGCCTCTGCCTCTGGCCTGGGTCATGATCTCAGGGTCCTGGGATCAAGTCCTGCATCAAGCTCTCTGCTCAGCAGGGAGCCTGCTTCCCCCTCTCTGTGTGTCTCTCTACCTACTTGTGATCTCTCTCCCTCTCTGTCAAATAAATAAATAAAATCTTAAAATATATATATATATATAGACACACATATATATGTATATATATATGTGGGAACTCGGGAAGAAAATCATGTGAAAATCCAGGAAAAGTATATTCCAAACAGAAGAGCAAGAAGAGCAAATACAAAGACTCTAAGGTAATAATTTCCTTGGCACGTTCCAAAAACCCTAAGGAACCAAATATGGCTAAGTAAGAGTAGTAAAAGAAGGGTGAGAAAGGGTAAGATTTAACATAGAGTTTTAAGAGGAGATTCAACAAAATTTGCTGATGGACTGGATATAAAATAGGAAATTGAACACATGATAAATGGTGAAGCTAAGGTCTTGAGCCTGAGCAACAGAAGTGATAGAATTGCCATTTCTTGAGACAGGAAAGACAGGTTATGGGGAAACCAGGAGGGTTTTTCTGGACATGTTAAGTTTGAGATGCCTAATAGATATCCAAGTGGAAATGTATGCTAGGTCACTTAATATATTTACAAGTTTAGAGTGAAGATGAAAGAGGAAGTCTTGGAGGTTTGAGGTGAGGGAAGGTAAGGTGTGTGACACTGATCTCATACTGTGAGAAAGTGAAGGAAAGGAGGAATGCAGTAGAAATGTCAACCATCTTAAAGGACCCACTTGGGGTTAGTGATTACAGATTAAAAAGTGAAATAATAGATTAAAAAGTGAAAAAGTGAAATTAAAACAAAACAAAACAAAACATGGTTTTGTGCTTTTACCCAGCACAATTAGCTTCCTAGTTGCAGACCCAGGGTAGGCTAACTAAGAGTTGAATTTAATCAGATTAGAGGTTTATCACTCAGTCACTATGAGATATGGGCCAAGAAACAAGTGTACATGGAGAAGGGTCATTAAAATAATGGACAGAGGAATATAAGCTGGGCAATAACATAAGCGTGAAGTTTTGGAGACACTAGAGAGAAGGTAGGAACTATAAACTATAGTTTTGTGCATTTCTTCACTGAGGCTCTTGCTAGCCAACCCTGGACTTTAAATTACCTTTAAGGCAAACCTACCATCTCCTTCTCTGGCCATTCAAAAGCAGATTAACTTGCAAGACTCAAACAAATCGTCTGTCTAGGACTGGCAGACAGAGCTCAAATCACAAACCGTAATACAAATAGTAGCAGAGCACCTACTTTCTGTCCTAGGGAAAGGGTGCAAGCCTGCTCAATGGTATCACTCATCCTGATACACAAATCTTTTTGACCCTTGACTTGCCATGTCCCATCTTTCCAAATCCAGTCCCTCACCTGTCTCTATATTTTCTCTTTGATCTGTCTGGCTAAGCTGAACTCCAAGTCTTGTTCCATTTTTCCTATTACCCATCTAATACTATCTGAGAATATTAAAAAGCACAGTGTGTCTTGACATGCGGCCTGCGAGGCATATTGTCCTTATCAACACCCTGTAAGAAGATACTATACCCTTTTTACTAGGGCTCCAGTTCTAGGTCTTGTCCTTTGACTGTTATCGTATGAAGATTCTAAGAGCTAAAGGTCTGGTAGAGATGAAATAGGTTGGTTTGTTTCCATATTAATCTCTAAGAGAAAACATAGGCTTAAAAGGGAAAAGAAGACAGGTGGGTTTTTTTTTTTTTCATTCTTTAATTCTAGATCATCATGTTTACCTACTGTCATTTAAAAATAATGAAGTCACCTAAATTCTAACTTGTAAAATTTTTATGTAAATGATTCTGAGGGTTGACTTCTTTCTTAACATGCCACAAAAGACATTTTTAAGGTCTCTTGAATGTTTGCATTTTTGTTCTATTCAGTAATTATACACATTTATTAAATTGCCTCTACAAATATGATCCCCAAACTTTTAAATAATTTAAATGGCTGTACATTTGATGTTCATGTTTATTTCATACTTACTTTTCATGGTTTTACTGTTATCATCCCTCAAAAATCCATCTTTACTTCCCACAGACTCAAATCTCAAAAAGAGAGCATAGTCCTGCCTATGTGAAGGATCATTATTCTTTTTACCATCAATCATTAGCCTGTAAAAAATTACAATCAATTATTTTGAAAGCAAAGATGATATACTCTATTACCTCTCAATAGGAATCAACCCAATCCTTAAATCTACGTGAACAGATGAAAGTTCAGGAATAAAAATATAATTGTGAACCATTTTCCAAAATTATTGCCTAGATAAAGAGACTTGCCAAAAGAAGGGCACAAAATGTAAAGATTCAGAAAAATGGGTTCATGACAACATTTGCAAGACAAAAGTAATTTAAAAATACTAAGTTGTCAAGGTCCAGCTCCACTGTTACTTTCTATGTAAAGATTTTCTTTCCAGGCCAAGTTCATTGCTAGTTAAGGGCTCTGTTCAATTCTCTCCAATAGTCCTTTTTACCTCTGGGTGTAACTGCAAACCTATGTTCCATACCTGTCACCTCCTGTAGACTAAGCACATATTGCTACCCACATTCATGATATTCTTAGAGGAGAACAAGCAATTTGGAGAATAAGATTTGACAATAGCCAAATCTTGTCAAAGGAGAAAAGGAAAGGGAAGATGGGAAAAGGGAAGAAGGAACAACATCAGAGATGAGTTATCTCTAGACCTGTAGATTGATGGATTTTACTTGCTTGCCTACTGGTCAGCTTTTTTTAGCAGTGGATACTCAGTTACATATTAAAAAAATTGATGTGAAATATTACACAGGAATGCAAGTAGCATGTTAAAAACATATTTAACTAAGGCTTCCAATCATAATCATACCTATGAGTTTGTGCTAGACCATCAGAAAAAGCTTACATGCTACCATGAACAAGAATATTTAGAATTTCAGATATCATGTGTTAAACAGAATCTTATACGTTGACCAAAGAAATTGCCTGTGGGAAAATATGATTCATGAGGCAATTGAAGATTGTACAAATAGAAGAATTACTTGATTTATTACAGCCCTTAAATTAAAATACAATTCAGTCTCCCCCAATCAGTATCATCATCAAGCAACCCTGTTGCCTCAGAGAAAAGTACATTGAGCACTGCCTCCCCCCAAAGGTAAACATACGGTTGTATATTGGGATCGATTATCTCCATACACGGCCACCTCTCAAGTACAGCTGAAGTTGCTCCTATGTATTTAAAACAGCATTTCCAAACATATTTTCAAACTAAATAACCAAACCAAGTACAGAAAATTATGAAAAATAAACATTAGCAAAAGTCCTACAAGTCTGTATGAAGTTTAACAAGCAATGGCGGTGGATCCCAGCAGTTGCTAGAGACTTAATCTTCATGCTCCTTAGCAAGCAAGTGTCTTGCTGTGGCCAGAGACCCGCATCCTCTTTGGAGGGATCGACATATCCTGCATGCCACTAGCTATCCCCTATTTCTGCAGGGACAACAAGATCTTGTTGCACAGAATCATCTGGGCTCACAATGCAAAACCATACAAGACTTCCACTTCTACAAGGTCTGAAGTGATTTGTAATCAAACATGAAATATGTAGAACAAAATTTTAAAATATGCAAAATAATATTAACCATGTTAGAAATATTGAAAGCCGTAATAAGAAAAATCTGATTGGTGCCTTCTGACCAGTCTTACTGTTAAAGTCAGTTTGAAGACTGTATGATTGACACACTTTCAATTAATAAAAAACACCATAATTGAATTTTTGCTTACTTTGGGCTGAAACAAAATGTAATCATAATCTTTTGATAAGGTAGTAACCTCCCTTCATTAGGAACACAAGAAATAAAAGTGGTAACATCCATGTTCTTTATTTTGCTTAAGTAGGTGAGATTATTTAAAGCAACATCTGTTCTTTGTTGAATATTTGTACCCTGTAATAGAAAATCAGAAATAAAAAGAATATTAAGGTAGAATGCAAATAAAATAAAATATTTTAAGAGGAGATCATAACATAATTGTTGAAATTTTAGTCTAGAAGATCAAGAATATGAATGTCTTTAAAGAAACATACATAAATTTGACCAAGGCACATCATAAAATTAAAGGAATTGTTGAAAAATTGATGAGAACAGAAATCCCCACAAGTAGCTACTAATCTATAAGAAGCATTTGTCTGGTTTACTTCAGATACAGATCACTATTAGTGTTAGTTTAATTTACAGAATTTTTTGAGGTTACCCTTGAAGACACATGAAAGGGAATCATATCTATGTGCATGTTAAAACGTACTTGGAATAAGTTAACAGCTTTTTTTGGATATTAGTTCAAAATCATCTGTTTCAAAACACAGTACCCAATTTTCCCCTGTTGCACTATCTACATACCAGTTCTTCTCCAACTGCATCATTTTGCATTATGGCCACCCAATTTATGGGTTCCGGGCTATTATTGTATAGAAGTGCATGTTCAATTTTTGAAGTTCCGAAGAAAACTGAACCAAAGTGTATGCATTCCAACTTTTTGTCATTACTCATGTTTAACAATTCAATAATCTGCTCGACCACATGAGCTTTGACACTCAAGAGTACATCTGGACGACCTTGTAAGCTCACTCTACAAGACAATGAATTATACATATTATTTTAATTAGAAGTCTGTATACTTAATTTTCCTCCTAAATATTTGAATAAACAAATTTTATAAAACCACATTATAATTAAGATTCAAAGGCCTAAGAGCAGTTCCTTTCTTATACATATCAGAGAATATCATGTCCTTCTGACTATCTATATCTGCACAGTGGAATAGCATATGTACAACCTAATTCATTGTCCCCAAGAAACAAAAAAGTTGGAAAACAATCACATGGTTTGACTCCAAAAAGAACTTATTGCTAGGTCCGTATCCCCAGTTATTTTGTAAACACTAGAATTAGACGGGATTATATAGATGGTAACCTGTAGCTCTAGAATTCTGAGATTCTTTTCTAACTCATTGCATTCCCCCAAGTCCAAGAGCCAACCTCATCCCAACCCTAATAACCCAATTCCCTATGTAGTATCTCAGCAAAATCCCACATGTTTGCAGAAATGAAGATCTCCCCATAAAGCTTCACTTCCTAGACTAATTTCAATTCCCTTTTGAAACTGCCCCCATATACATATTTATCCCTCTGTGGCATAAATGCAATCCTTTTGACTCTCACCCCATCAAATACCACAAATAACTGATCGCTCCACAACTATCACCTAAGTCCTTATCTTACACTACATCTCTGTCACAGTGGGCATGGCTGATACCATCTACATACATCTCTCTTCCCTTAGAGCTTCCTTGACACCAAACTTTGCTGGTTTCCTTCAACTTGTTCAGATTCTACATTCTCATTCTTCTGTGGCTTGGATATTTTATAAACACCATGAATAATGGTGTCTTTCTCCTACTCTTTTACACTCTGCCCTCCTTGTCAAAGTTATTTTCAATACTTCATGCTTCATCTACAACTTACCCACAGACAACCCTCAAGCCAATATACCTAGACCAGATTTTTTTTTCTGGGACTCAAGATAAGGAAATCTAATAGGCTCCACAGGATTCTGCAAAGCAAATCAATTCCAACAGTTTAAAACTGAACTCCAGATCCACTCCCACAGCCCTTCCTTCCTCTTAACATTCTCTTTCTTTTCTTTTTTTTTTTTTTTTAAAGATTTTATTTATTTATTTGTCAGAGACAGAGGGAGAGAGAGCGAGTGAGCACAGGCAGACAGAGAGGCAGAGGGAGAAGCAGGCTCCCCGCTGAGCAAGGAGCCCGATGTGGGACTCGATCCCAGAACCCTGGGATCATGACCTGAGCCGAAGGCAGCGGCTTAACCCACTGAGCCACCCAGGCGCCCTTAACCTTCTCTTTCTATAACCAGTCACTACATCTAGTTAAATCTGCCTTCATAATATTTCTCTAATTGGCACACTTCTCTCCATACCCGCCATTTGCACCTTAGCTGAAGCCTTCATCATTTCTCTTCTGTTTTATTCTAATAGTTTCTAGGCAGGATACCCTTCCACATATGTACTCTCTGATTCATTGTGCTCACTGCTATTGGCACGACCTGTCTAAACTGCAAACTAATCAAGACACTCCCATCTTAGAACCTTCCCAAGATTCCACAGCCTTTACAATAAAACCTAAGCTTCTGGGGCACCCAGGTGGCTCAGAGGGTTAAGCTTCTGCCTTCAGCTCAAATCATGATCTCAGGGCCCTGAGATCGAGACTGGCATCAGGCTATCTGCTCGGCAGGGAACCTGTTTCCCCCTTTCTCTCTGCTTGCCTGCTTGTGATCTCTCTCGCTGTCAAATAAATAAACAAATAAGATATTAAAAAACAAAACAAAAAACCTAAGCTTCTATCAGGGCTCAAACTGTTTCTCAAACATTTTTTTGGCTGTGGCCTTCAATAAGAAATTCATTTACACATGAACACAAATGCATGCACAAATACACAGCCACGAGTGCACGCACATGCACACACATACACAAAACAAGTTTTGCAAAGCATTTGCCCTTACTATGTGAGATGCATTTTTATATTATCTGATTCACTGTTTAGATGCTGGCAGAGGCCTATTACAGTGAACGCACATCCCACTAATGGATGGAGACACAGTACATGAAAAAAATGCTGTCCTAGGTAGTTCTCTACTAGATCTTGCACCATTCTGGGTTTGTAGTCTCATCTCACATCACTATGTCCATACCTCCATCTCTTTGCCTCTACATTGCCCCAGCTTTCTCAGTGTGTAACACGGTCTATTTACCTCCAGAATTTCAAGTCTTCTACTTGCTCTGCCTGAAATTACTCTTCTAACCCACCCCCAACAGCAACACCCACCTCCCCTATGCACACACACACACACACACACACAGAGCTCAAATCACACCACTGCTCTTTGCCTGGCTACTTCTTACTCACCAATAAGTGTTTGGGTACACTGTCACCTCCTTAATAGAGCCCTTTCTTGATCCACTACCTCAGCTCCCAAAATCTAAACTAGAAGCTCCTGTTATGCCACAGACCATCCTCTGTTTCTTCCATTTTTGAGTCTCTAGTGCTTGGCAAATAGAGACTCAGCGAATGAATGCTGACTGAAAGAGCAAAGAAGCTAATATACATTCAAGACAACAGGCATATCTGAAGAGTAAAACAGGAAAGTATTAAGTACTACATTAGAATTAAGAACCATAGTATATGCTTACTTTGCCCCTTCATTTACAATTCTGGGCTCATCAGCACAGAAATCCACTTTAACAATCACTGATGACTTGGGTTCTACAATACCATTACTTGGAAAAATGACAATGGGTAATTGGCCTTGGTATTCTGCTTTAAATGTACCTAAAGAGAACAAGAGAAAGTGGTTTACATCTGGATCCTTACAGTGTCATAGTCACATTCTTAATAGGGTACGAGACATACATTACACTGTATATGGTCTATTGTGGACCAAGAATCACAGCTTTGATAATAAGTTTAGTCTCTGGGGTCACCCAACAAACATGAACTGATTGTTAGGACTCAAGCTTCACTGATAGTTAAGATATACCATCTGTTTCCATTGTTCAGGAATGTATGCTAGGAGCGTTATATGTTAGTCTATATAATCCTCAGAGTGACTCTGTAAGTTCAATCATTACCTCCATTTTATAAATAAGGGGAAAAAGCTTAGAATGGTTGATTTGTCCAAAGACACACAAATATTGTGGTGAGTAACAGAACATCCCCCAAAAGTCTAAGTTTGAAGCAGAACTACCCAGCTGAGCCCAGCTTAGATCAATCAAGTTCCAGCCAATCTGCATAAAAATTGACAATTAAAAAATAATTGCCTTTTTAAGATACAGAACTGTGGAGTAGTTTGTTACATGGCAATAGTTGACTACTACAGTTAGAAACTAATAGGGCTGAGTTTTCACTTGCGTGTTTCAGACCAAAGGGCTCACAGTGATAGCCACTACCATTTCTTAAAAAAAAAAAAAAAAAAAAAAAAAGGGGGTGCCTGGGTGGCTCAGTGGGTTAAACCTCTGCCTTCGGGTCAGGTCATGATCCCAGGGTCCTGGGATAGAACCCCGCCTCAGGCTCTATGCTTGGCAGGAAGCCTGCTTCCCCCACCTACTTATGATCTTTCTCTGTCAAAGAAACAAAATATAAATAAATAAATAAACAAGATTTATTTATTTAAGTAGTCTCTACCACCCCATGGAGGGTTGGAACTCACAACACCAAGATCAAGAGTTGCCTGTTCTGTTCTACCAAATGAGCCAGCCAGGAGCCCCATTACTTCCTGATAAATGAATTAATGCAGTTCACTCAGGAAAAGGGCAAAAGGAATTGGTTTCTAGAATCAAACAGCATAGGAGAAGAAAGCTAAAAAAAATATCTTATTCCGAAAGCAGAAATGGTTCGTAATTGATGGTTCTGTTTAGTGCCTATATTACAGCATGCAGTCCTTGAGATTACACACTATATTTTCCTCATCTCTGTGGTCCCAGCACCCTACACAGTGCTTAGCACCAACTGCTACTCAAAATATGTCCAACAAATGGAAGCAGCCAATCATGAGTTTCCTCAATCTCATTATGCAATAAAAACACAAATGAGCATGCTGCCAATATAAACAACTTTGCAAATTTCAGTTCACCAATTTTAAATCATATTTGATGAAATTTTCTGAAATTATTCATTTCACTTAGGAAAATAAAATATTCGCATAATAAAAGTACTGGAAGTATAAAAAGGCAATAAGACTTTTGTAAGTACAGAGATAATCTAATACAAAAATCAAACAAACTCATAGTAACAAAATTTGTTCATCTGATCATTTTGGAGAAGTGTTAATAACATATTTAAGAGGTTTTTTGGGTCATAAAATAAAATTATATCTGTTTCAAATAAATATTATTGACTCAATTCTCCAGAAAAGGAAAATTATATGAGTCTAGTTAAGACTGAGCCAGTGAGATAGTTCCTATACTGTAATTACTTTGATGTAATTTGACAAAAGGATTTAAGTGAATATATCAAAAATTTAAGAATAACTCCAAAACCAAAAGAACATTCAATCTTCTAAATATATTAAAACAGTGACTACACAAACATTACTGTGTCTTATATAACTTTAATGCCACTAGTAATAATGAAATATTTGACTTTTATTTTTAAATGACTAAGAATAGAAGCAAGGACATCATCCTAAGGAAAGGTGTCATTGAAGGAAGGATACTATAGAAGGCATTTTTGTCATTAAATTTTCATTTCTCTTTAGATATGACACTGGTTGATGTTTGGAGAATGAACTAGAAGGAGATAAGGGACTTCAGAGAAATAATTTTAGTTGGTGTAATTACTAAGCAAAAGAAGATGATGGCCTGTTGTGGAGAAGTGGCAATAGGACAGAGAAAAGAGGATTACTGATATAATTAAGAAGTTAAACAGACAGGATTTAATAATTGACTAAGGGGGTAGGAGGGTAGGGAAAAAAAGGAAGAAGTCAAGGATTTTGCCAAGTTTCTGACTTGCCCAAATACATGGTGGTGACCTTTAACGAAAAAGAGAAAAGGAGAAGTTTTGGGGAAAAGGTGAGAAGCGTAGTTTAATACATGTTAAGTTTGAGAAACCTGAAGGAAATGCAAATGACTGTATAGACCTCAGTGAAGTGACAGGAATGAAAGTGTGTTGACTAAGGAAACATGTGGGTCCATGGCAAATTCTAAAAATGCTCACATTTAAGGAACCCCTGAAAAGGGACAGGAATCCACAGAAGAGAACTGAAGAGGAGGCAGGCAGTAGAAAAGAATAATTCTAACATCAATAGTGAATATTTATTGAATACTTACTATATATCAGAGAGTATGCTAAGCATTTTATTAACCACCAGCACAATTAGAGGAGGAAGGCACTGTGTTTGTCTCTACAATGGATGTTCCAGAAGTGGGTCTGCCCAGCCAGTAAATGTTTTAAGGATTTGGGTCCTTGAAGACCTCACTCCAAATCTGAGCCACTATTTTATATATGCCACTGAAGAGTCATAGAAGCCAAACTTTTGGCTTTTTTCTCCCTCAAGATACCACCAGTGGTCACCTGTGTCAAATGTTGCTATTAACTAAATGTAAATTGTCATGTAAAATAAACTCTTCGCCTTGTCCACTAATGAGATTTAGAAGAACATAGGGCACGTGAGGTTACCCATAGCGGTGGCTGGGATAAAGCGTCCTTCGCACAAGCCTGTATGTTTTTGGAATCTGAGTTGCTCTACCTTCCTTAGAGAAGTAGTTCAGGCATTGGGTGATGAAGTATATACATTGTTACCTTCGCTTTATTCTTCCAAAATTCTTTTAGAAACTATGAGATAGATTTTTGTGTAGAAGTATTTATAATATCTCACTTTATTTTTTCCTTCCCTTCCCCTATGTTCACCTGCTGTGTTCCTTAAATTCCATGCAAATCATAAGGAACACTGAACTCTAGGCAATAAACTGAGGGTTGCTGGAGGGGAGGTCAGTGGGGGGATGGGGTAACTGGGTGCTGGGCATTACGGAGGGCACTTGATGGAATGAGAACTGGATGTTGTACGCAACTGATTAATCACTCAATTCTACGCCTGAAACTAAAAAACAAAACAACACACACACACACACACGCACACACACACACACACCCTGTTAAGTCAGGGCAAACAGTATATAGTTCATAGCATGCTACTGAAAATCAAAAGTCATACACCCAAGGTCATTGTTATTTTCTACGTACACTTTTTTTTTTTTTTAAGTTTCCTTGAGTCTAAGCATACCAAGGGTATATCAGTCTTAACTTTCATTTGGATACTCTTCAGAATGCCCATATGGGATTTAACAGATTACTTCTAAGTCCAATCACCTTTCATTGAAAGCTTAATGTTTTGGGGGTTTTGTTTGTTTGTTTTTTGTTGTTTTTTTTTTAATGTATTAAAATGACAAATCATTTTTTCTTTTGTAATATCCTGGCCAAATTATTTTTAGAAATTTTCTTTTATTCATGTACAGTTGACATACAATTAACAATTCTTTTCTGAAACTCTGAGAGATCACTTAGCCAAATCGATTACACAAAGGTTTAGAGAATGTCTGCTATATGCCAGCATTGTATTATGCAAGAACCGTGCATTGAGAGTCCATGACAGCAGTTTCCAAGAAAACAAAAAAATACACATTGAGAATAAGTAGCGGGTGCTTCTCTGAGTCCTGGACTTGGTCCAATTTAGCAAACATCCTTGTTCTTAGATGATGCTAGGCTTTTCCAGACTGTGAAGTAGAGAGATGATGTTGATGATCAGGGAAAGGGGGAAAGTGGCCATTAAGAGCAAGAGAAAGGTCATACATTTTGGGCAAAATAACCCAAATAAACCTAAATGTTGATAAGTCCTAAGGTAACTGTTCAAACACAGAAATGATGTGTGAGGATCCCACTAGGGACTTTAAAGACTGTTCTACATCATAACACTCTAGTAGAAAAAGTCTTCCCAGATATTCAAGGTTACTGAGGGGAAGAGGGAAATGACTACAGTTCCAGGCATGCTAAAATAATAATGCTTTTTCAATGATGTTCTTTAAAAGATAAAAACTGAGAAACAATAAAATCATAAAACAGAACATGGAGTTCACCAGCTCACAAAGTACTAAGAGTAGAGACTTATCTAAAAACTGAGCCATGCCTTCAAAATGGAAAGACAAGCACTACTTTGCACAGTAAGGAGTAAACTCAGGAAACACAGAGGGTAAGAAAACAAAATGTATTCAACAATATTTGGCTAAATCCATGGATAATTACTCTATAATGGGCCATTAAAATAAAAAATCATGAAGTTGTTACATAGATCAACTAATAACCCCAGGGTCACCACCAGAGAGAGAAAACAAAGCACATACCATGAAGCTGCTGACTGTGGCTTTCTAATGTCCTCTTAAGTATGCATATAAATTTATAAACATTTGATCTTTGACACTAAAACTATAAAATATTTGTCATGTAAAATCCATTTAAAAAGTTTTTATTAAAATCATCTTTGGTTGTTAAACGTATTTTCTGCATAAGTCTTTTTCCTCATGAAAATACACTGTTATTCTTATGAATATTTATATACTGTGTTTGTAGGTAATAAGGACTTTATGACACCTTACAGGCACTTGCTACTGTGAATATAAAACATAGTATCAATTTTGCTAATGGTGGAAAAAATAATATCATTCAAGTCTAAGAATGAGAAACAAAGTCAACACTAAGGAAATGTGTTTCATTGATAACAATTTGTTTCAGTTTGTAAGGTAATACTAATTAACATTTAATGCTACTCAATTATAATGTACAAATTGTAGTATTCAGTACAAATAAACGCACAAGAAAAATATTAATATACTAAGACCCAAAGTGGATTACTTTTCTTAAAACGAATGGGTCTAGATCTGAGGCTTTGTTTTATTTTATTTTATTAAGTAGAATAATCTAAATATTCATTTAAAATTAAAACCACATATACTTGTTACTTACAAAGAGCTTTTATATGTAATGAAACTGTACAGTTTGGTCATATTTTACAATAAAGAGAGGATATGATCAAAACTTTGAAAGATTTAGAATGCACAAGAGTTAAGAGAGGTTTTGGAAAATATATAATAAAAATAAAATTCTCTCAATTAAATACCACTGCTCTAAAAAACTGAGAATCGAAAAGACTATACAGCCTATAATCACTAGCCATGAGAGACCCTATCCTTAACATTGGAGTCAGACCACAAATGAGCTGAATGTTGTACAATCCCACCGGCACCAGAAATTTAATCATTTAAAAACCAAAGCATGGAAAATTGAAATGAGCAACATTTGGTGAGGAACAATTACCAGTTTTATTTGTTTAACACTAGGAAGAAATCAGTACAGTGACAAACTGCCTTTGTCTTAGTAATTCCCACTGCTCAGTCAAGCAGCCCCAGAGAACATCCTCGCTTAGTGTCAAACAGGACTGGAATTAAGACCAGTTTTATGTATCTGACAAGCAGTCTCGGGAAAAAAATGCCCTCCCTATGTGGAGCCAGTCCTCATGTCAGCTCGGCAGAAATGGAAGCCTCGCCAGCCCAGATAACGACCATCCAATCAGAACAATGAAGGAATAAAGGATTTTAATACCTACTGTATACTATCAGTGAAGAGTGTGCATGAATACACACACACATACAGACATACACACCTTTATGGAAACTCTTAGGTCACAGTAAAAACCTTCAGAAATAATCCAGTCTAGAGAAAAGCATTTACTTTTTCAACAAAAAGTGAGTAAGAGCTTTCTAGGGACCATCATGTAAATTCAAAGTTGAATATGATAGAGAAAAAGAACAAATATTTATTGAGCACCAATGATGAGTCTAGTACCATCCTACAAACCTAAGTATATACATGATTAACCATAGTTCATTTTATTAATAACAGCTGATAAATGAGAAATATCAAGTTCAACATCCTAAAAGATACTTGGCCCAGATCACACAGCTGGTAAGGCATTGTACCCTGATTCTGTCTCTGGATAGCTCGCTCTAAGGATTAAGTCACTCCCATAACATCATTCTGCCTTCTGTCCTCAGGGAGTTCACCAGTCACCTGGGATTCAGGCTGTTAATCAGCATCATAAGGAAACAGACTCATCTTTCCTGAATTATTATCTATCAGTCTTATACAGTTATCCTATTTAAGGGCCTTCAGTTCTGAACTATTTCTAATGACAGACATCTTCTTTTGGGGAGGGACAGGAGGACTGAATCAGAGAATCCATTAATACAAAGTATATTATACAAAGTATACATTTTAAATAATACCAACATTCTTCCAAAAGTGTAAATTAATTTATAAGACAGGAAGCGTTTACCTGGAGCTCTGCCACGGTTAGTGATATTAATCTCTTTACAATATACTTTACTATCAGCAACCAATGTGCCAAAATTAACTTCTGACTCAATTTCCAATTGACAGGATGGAATCAACCTAAGGGAATGGAAAAGAGGACAACATAATTAAACAATTATACTCTCATACTTAAATCCACAGAGGGACATACAGAGACACATTTATTAATTCCCTGCAAGACATTCATGTTTCCTTATAAGTCTATTGATGGCATATCTGTCAGTAAAAGGAACTGTGAAATAAAGACATGAAAACAAGATGAGATATGTCTTTAACAAAGAAATAAGATTTTACACATCTAAGGACATGGCATACCCCGTGCTATGAAGTACTCACCTTCAAGGGCTACCCACCTATCTTGGTATTTTTGCTGCTCCAAGCATTTTTGTAATCTCCACCTAAACCTATAATACATTCTTTAGCCCCTCCTCAAAAAGGGTGGAATTGATCTTAACAAACTAGTTTGGATGATCCAAATCTGATGAAATAAGAGAAGGTGCTATACTATAAAATGCCATTTGGGAACTGAAACAAGGTCTAAGCACAAAAAGATACAATTGATTTTTCACATGCGTCTCTAACTTAAAGGATTCACTGTGGCATATCTATACCATATGGTTCAAACACATTTTAAAAATCCATTATAGGGGCACCTGGGTGGCTCAGTGGGTTAAGCCGCTGCCTTCAGCTCAGGTCATGATCTCAGGGTCCTGGGATCGAGTCCCACATCGGGCTCTCTGCTCAACAGGGAGCCTGCTTCCCCCTTACCCCCTGCCTGTCTCTCTGCCTACTTGTGATCTCTGTCTGTCAAATACGTAAATAAAATCCTTTAAAAAAGTAAAAAAAATAAATAAAAATAAAAATCCATGGGGCACCTGGGTGGCTCAGTGGGTTGGGCCGCTGCCTTCGGCTCAGGTCATGGTCTCAGGGTCCTGGGATCGAGTACCGCATCAGGCTCTCTGCTCAGCAGGGAGCCTGCTTCCCTTCCCCTCTCTCTGCCTGCCTCTCTGCCTACTTGTGATCTCTCTCTGTCAAATAAATAAATAAAATCTTTTTAAAAAATCCATTATAATCCTAGATATACATCTCATAAGGATACATATATTTTACGTATGGATAATTTATGATTTATAAACATCATCAGGTGTATTATCCTGTTTGGTACTTAAAATTTCATGAAAGGGAAATAAATACTATTATGGCTATTTTACAGATGAAAAGCCAAAGACTTCAAAGCCTCAATGTCTTACTTGAGAAATTATTTGGATATAATATAGATGAATTTAGACTTAAATTTATTGTTAGATTTTGGTGCATTACCCTTACAAACCTAACAATGATAACAGTACCAATAATAAACAGAATAATACCTGCTCTTTATTGAGTCCTTGGGCTATGTACTAGACTCATGAATTACTTCACATAGGATACAACTTCCAAAATACACACACACACACACACACACACGCACACACAAAAGTACCTGGACAAAACATTTACAAATACTGCTTTATACACTGGTGGTCTGGGCCTTCCTTCCCTCTGTGGATGTTTGTGTATTATTGAATATGCAGAGACATTCCAGGGATCAGCCAGGACTGTCCTGTATGTGCTGCTTCTTTAAGGAATATCCATGTTCTTCTCATTAAGACATTGTAATTTTGTAATAGGAAAAGGAAAGATCAATGACCTTAGTGTACATCATTGCATTAATAAAGAGTTTACAGGATGCTAAAGAGGAACTCATTACACAAACAATATAAGATATGAAGCCAAACATTTTTTCAAACTATTTCTCCAGCTGGATGCAGAGAAGAGTCTTAAGAGCTTGGTAATACAGTAATATTATAACAGTTTTTCTGGCTTTCCTGTTGGTTTCTCTTCCATCTAATTAAAAAATAGCCTTGTCAATAACATGTTCCTTTTTATGTTAACAGAGAATTTATGTTAAGAGAGAAGAGAAGGGGGCGCCTGGGTGACTCAGTCAATTGTCTGCCTTTTGCTCAGGTCATGATCTCAGGGTCCTGGGATGAAGCCCCAGGTCTCCAGCTCCCTGCTCAGTGGGGAGTCTGCTTCTCCTTCTGCCCCTCCCCCCACCACTTGTGCTCTCTCTCCTCTCTCTCTCATGCCCTCTTTCTCAAATAAATAAGATCTTAAAAAGAGAGAGAGAGAGAGATAAGAGAAGGGTAGTTACCAGGGGATAGAGATGGGAAAATCGATGAGATGTTGATCAAAA
Organism: Neogale vison; assembly: GCF_020171115.1. Taxonomy (NCBI): domain Eukaryota; kingdom Metazoa; phylum Chordata; class Mammalia; order Carnivora; family Mustelidae; genus Neogale; species Neogale vison. The sequence goes on from NC_058105.1 coordinate 100,283,489, forward strand.
GATACAAGCTTACACATAGAAGATGAATTGGGGGGCACCTGAGTGGCTCAGTGGGTTAAGGCCCCTGCCTTCAGCTCAGGTCATGATCCCAGGGTGCTGGGATGAAGCCCCACACTGGGCTCTCTGCTCCATGGGGAGCCTGCTTCCCCCCCCTCCCCGCCTGCCTCTCTGCCTACTTGTGATCTCTGTCAAATAAATATATAAAATCTTTAAAAAAAACAAAAAAGAAAGAAAGTTGCTAAGAGATGAGATCTTAAATGTTCTTACCACAAAATGAAATGATAGTTATGTGATATGATGGAGATGTTAGCTAACACCACACCAGTAATCACACTGCAACATATAAATGTATTAAATCAACAGTGTACAGCTTAAACTTATCCAGTGCTATATGTCAATTGTATCTTGATTATTAAAAAAAGGAAAAATAATTAAATATCAAACTTTGTAATTTATATAGGAAGTTAAAATAAATTTATATTAATATAATTCATAAGAGGGGGCACCTACATGGCTCAGGTAATGATCCCAGGGTTCTGGGATCATGTCCCACCTGGGGTTCCCTGCTCAGCAAGTAGCCTGCTTCTCCCTATCCCTTTGCCTGCTAGCCCCCTGCTTGTATTCTCTCCCTCTCTGTCAAATAAATAAATAAAACCTTCAAAAAATATATATAATTAATAAGAAATTTTAAAAACGTGTATAGATTTATGATTAAAGTAAATCTATATACGTATTTGTATATGTATACATACTGGCTACACATATTGATATGTACATATATACATACGCATGAATTGCATACAAATTTACAACACAGTTTATTGTTGGTGATCAGCAAAGATCTAACTATAAAAATGGAATACATTAGGATATGATGCTATGGTAAGAAATGGAAGTACAAACCCGAGGGGGAAAAAAGAAGAGGTGAATTTTTAAACTGTTTAACAAATTACTATGGTATATCCACTTTACTGGATACATTTGAAAAAAGCATGTAATTATCTTATAGTAACATTTATTATGTATAAGCAATTAGATCTTTGCAACTATTCAAGCTCATAAGGAAGAACTTTAGACATTTTTAAATGTGCAAAAGGGATGTAGTTTTTATGGATACATGAAAAAGAGTATTCAGAATCACTGATTATATCATTTCTGCTAGAGTACAGATAATACAAACTTTTGGTTTCCAGACAAGATTTCATAAATCTATTTTCCCATGCTGATCCCCATTAAATGCAACTATAAACTCTAGCAATGCTGCAAGAAGCAAGCAAAGAATATTCACAGCAACATTATTTATAACAGCCAAAAACTGGAATCAGCCTGATAGTGTTCAATAGGCCAATGGTGAAAAAACTGTGGTACACACATACCATGAATACTTCTCAACAATGAAAAAGAGTGAACTATTCATATAAACAAAAGCTTGCTTGAATCTCCAGAGAATTCTGCTGAGTGAAAAAAAGTCAACCCCAAAAGGCTATATAACATATTTCATGTGGCAAAATTTTAGAAATGGAAGACAGAATAGTGGTTTCCACAGTTTAGGGATAGTAGGTGCAAAGCATAAGGGAGGTGGGTATCGTTATAAACAAGTAATAGGAGAGATCCCTGTGGTATTGGAACAGCTGAATATCTTGACTATGGTGGTGGATTCAAAATCCTACACTGGTAAGGTAATGGTACAGAACTTAAAACTTAACACACAGGGCGCCTGGGTGGCTCAGTGGGTTAAAGCCTCTGCCTTCAGTTCAGGTCATGATCCCAGGGTCCTGGGATCGAGCCCCGTGTCAGGCCCTCTTTCTCTCTCTCTCTCTCTCTCTCTCGTTCTCTCTGCCTGCCTCTCTGCCTACTTGTGATCTCTGTCAAACAGATAAATAAAATCTTAAAAAAAAAAACACACACACACACACAAGCAGATACACACACATAGCTTCATTCAGCCCTTTCCACCATACTTTAAGAGGGCAGTGCTGTCTTTATGTTGCAACTGTGATAAGCAGCTGACCTGATGAGAGAGTGCCTACATTATGGGACCAAGACAAAATTCCTGTCTTCAAAGGCAGAAGCATTTTCAACTCTCCATATATAGTACAAACAAGCAAACCTAAGTGCAACTCATAGTTACATCAATGTGCAGAATGGACCAAAAATGGACATACTTAAAATAAATTATAAAATGTAAATTAAGGAATGCTAGGTGGCTCAGTCCTTAAGCCTCTGCCTTTGGCTCAGGTCATGATCTCAGGGTCCTGGGATAGAACCCTGCATCAGGATCCCTGTCCAAGGGGGATTTTGCTTGTCCTTCTCCCTTTGCCCCTCCCCCCAACTCATGTGTGCTTTCTCTCTCTCTCTTTCCCCCAAATAAATAAATGTATTTTAAAATGTAAATTATTTATAACAGACTAATAGCTTATTCCTTCCCTACCATGTGTCAACTGTTTGATTTCTTTATAGAATGCAATGCTGTCCTTAATCAACTTTTCAATAATACAGAGAACCAAATCACAGCAGGGCAAAATGCAGCTTATAAAAAAAAAAAATACCAGAGAAATAATAAAAAGGCATGTCAAATACCAATATTAATATGAATATTCCAATATTAATTTTGCTGGTGATAGGCAAACACACACAAAAGAATAACATCTATGGAATGACATCTTGCTAAGGAAAAGGAGGATCCATATGTGCATGTATATGAATAAAAAGCACTTTAAAATATTCACACTAGGGCGCCTGGGTGGCTCAGTGGATTAAAGCCTCTGCCTTTGGCTCAGGTCATGATCCCAGGGTCCTGGGATCATCCCTGAATCAGACTCTCTGCTCAGCAGGGAGCCTGCTTCCCTTCCTCTCTCTCTGCCTGTCTCTCTGCCTACTTGTGATCTCTGTCTGTCAAATAAATAAATAAAATATTTTTTAAAAATGTTCACACTAGCTTTAAGAGGTAATTATTTTTTTTTATTTTTTAAATAAAATCTTAAAAAAAAATGTTCACACTAGCCTTAAGAGGTAATTATTTTTTTTATTTTTTAAAGATTTTATTTATTCATTTGACAGAGAGACAGTGAGAGAGGGAACACAAGCAGGGGGAATGGGAGAGGGAGAAACAGGATTCCCACTGAGCAGGGAGCCCAATGTGGGGTTTGATCCCAGAACCCTGGGATCATGACCCAAGGCGAAGGCAGATGCCCAATGACTAAGCCACCCAGGCACCCCAATAGGTAATTTTATAATGTACAAAAATATACTTTTTTCAGTATAAAATGAAAATGGCAAATTTCCTGGTCAAATAAATAATCCATATCAAAGTTAATCTGCAACTCAGTTATAGTTGACCCTTGGACAACAAAGGTTTGAATTAAGTGAGTGCACTTTTTTTTTAATACAGCACTGTAAATGTATTTTCTCTTCCTTACAATTTTCGTTCTTTTTTTCTAAGATTTTATTTTTTATTTATTTATTTATATTTAAGATTTGATTTATTTATTTGACAGACAGAGATGACAAGTAGGCAGAGAGGCAGGCAGAGAGAGAAGGGGAAGCAGGCTCGCCACTGAGCAGAGCGCCTGATGCGGGGCTCGATCCCAGGACCCTGGGATCATGACCTGAGCTGAAGGCAGAGGCTTAACCCACTGAGCCACCAAGGTGCCCCCCCCTTATGATTTTCTTAATAGTATTTCTTTTCTCTAGCTTACTTTATTGTAAAATTACAGTATGTAAGACATATGACATACAAAATATGTGTTAATCGACTATTCATGTCATCAATAAGGCTTCCAGTTACCAGTAGACTTTTAGTAGGAAGAGTCAAAAGTAATACATGAATTTTTCAACTACACAAGCATTGGCAGCTCTAACCCCTACATTGTTCATGGGTCAACTATACTTAGTTCTGTGTTCTATTCATTATATTAGTCCACATTTTTCAACCAATCTCAAAAGGGTTTAGATTTCTCTGGAAGTCAAACATCTTCATTATTTAAAATTCAGTGAAATAATAATGATAATAATTATATTAAAATATAGATACAGGTTCATAATCCATTTAAGAATACATTCATCATAAAAAAAGAGAGTAGGATGGTGGTTACCAAAGCCAAGGGAATGAGGAAATTGGAGAGATGTTGGTTAAGGGTACAAATAGGGAACTAGTTAATGAATAAGTCCTGGAGAGCTAATGCACAGCATAGTGATCAGGGTCAACAACACTGTGTTATAAAACTTCAAAGTTACTAAGATATTAGATCTTAATTGCTCCCACCACAGAAAAGAAATAGTGATTATATAGTGTGATAGGGGTATTAGCTCACCCTAGAATGGTAATCATATTGCAATATATAGGGTGCCTGGGTGGCTCAGTTGGTTAAGCACCTGCCTTTGGCTCAGGTCATGATCCTGGAGTTCCAGGATTGATTCCTGCATGGGGCTCCCTGCTCAGCGGGAAGTCTGCTTCTCCCTCCGACCCTCCCTTCTCTGTTTTCTCTTTCTCTCTGTCTCTCTCAAATAAATAAATAAAATCTTTTTTTAAAAAACTGTATATTGCAATATATAAATGTATCACATCCACATGCTATCTAACTTATAAACTTGTACAATGTAATGTGTCAACTGTATTTCAATAAAACAAAGAAAAGTAAGATGAGAAGGAGCAGCCATTGAAGAAGTGCAGTACCAGGGAAGTCAAGAGAATAAAGTAGCACAAGAAGGTAATAATGGTTAATAGTGTCAAATGCTGCTGAGAAATGGAGTAAGATAAAGACAGGAATTACCAACAGATTGGCAACATGCAAGAGCTATTTCACTGGAAAGCTCAGAAAGACAGCCCATCTAGTGTTTTGAAATGAGAGTGGAATGTGAGACTATAAAGACAGCAATACAGCATTCTTTACTGAGTCTTGCTGTCAAAAGGTATAAAAAAAAGTAGAAATATGATATGAGTCAAGGGGGAAAAAAGAACAGAATATATGCAATTGTTGGATTTTTTATTTTAATTAAAAATACCAGAAAACTCGGGGTTTCTGTGTGCGTTGGTCAGTTAAGGATCTGACTCTTGATTTTGGCTCAGGTCATGATCTCAGGGTCGTGGGATCAAGCCACATAGTGGGCTCCATGCTCAGCAGGAATCTGCTAGAGATTCTCTCTCTCCCTCTCCTTACAACCCCTCCCTGCACGCTTTCTCCCTCTCTCTCTCTCAAATAAACAAATCTTTAAATAAATAAATAAAATCTTTTAAAAATGTTTTTAAAAAATTTTAAATACCAGAAAACTAGACTTCTGTTTGTTTTAAACCCCACAGGTTGCTAAAAACTTGTACTTTAAGTTCAGCTGTAAGGAAACTATAGATACAATAAGCCCTGTTACCCATAGAAAATACAAAATATTACCTTAATCCTTATTTTTATTTGAAGAGTGCTGAAGACGTCAGCATAAAATACAGAGAATACATACCCAACTAGAGGGATCTCTATTGTTTTATTTCCTATTGAAATAAGTAGCTGGTCAAAAGTGTCTTCATCTTTATCAGGATGGTATTCCACCATAGCTGTCATCTGAAGTCCAGAAGCAAGTGCTTTATCCAGATTGGTCAAAATCAGTTTGAACTTTAGTGGGAGAAAAAAAGAAAAAAAAATCAAATGATACATGGTAACTCCTAATAAGGAAATAATGTGAGCAAAAGTAGTTAGAAGTATACATTATTTCAAGAGCTGTATCAATACATAGACAATATCCCTTCCCTAAAGGCAAAGACTTAATTACCATATGTGTATCAGTATAGATCCTTCAGATATGCTTTTAACAGTACCTGAACTGAAACTGACAATGCAGTCAGTTGAGAAACATGTAAATGCTCATAGTCTTCTTGAGAAGTATGAGATGCTTAGAGGAAAAAGATGCTTAGATGCTTAGATGCATGCAAATAAAAATGTTGCTCAATCATCTATATATATATATATATATATATATACACACATATATACACACATACATACATACATGCATATATACATATGTATGTATATACACATACATGTAGCATTTTATATAGCTTTTGCATGGAAACTTAGAATTCGTAACTTGGAGGAATATAAAAAATGAATAGAATAAAGAGGGAAAAAACACTTCTATTCTTGTAAACCATTTCCTAGACTCCAGGAAAAATACTAAGGGAGAAAGAGAAGAACTACTATGTATTGGTCACTCACCAGGTCTCAAGCATTCTACATCTCTTATTTTGAGAGTTCTGTAAGGCCAATGTTAAGGTTACCAGAATACAGATGAGGAAACTAGGACTTGCAGAGGTTAATTAATGTCTAATGTCTGTGTGACAGTGAGGATTGAAATCACACATCTATCTGACTCTAAAATTAAGCTCATTCCCCACAACTGGAATGAGTCCCTCTCCTGAATTTATAATCTCCTTAAGGAAGCAGACTATACACCCCTAGAAAGTTAAATAATACACGCCGGAGACTAATTAAGTGTCTTTTGAGTCATGGAGACATAGTATCATGAAAATCCATGAGAAAGCATGATTATGGGCCAGAAAGGAGAGTAGTTGGCCTAGGCTTAGAGAATGGTCATAAAATGTGAACAAGCAAGTAAGATGCTCCCTGTAGGGGCAGGATTATCTCAGACACAAGCAGAGAAAAGGATAAACAAAATAGTCTCTCAGCAGGCAATTAATAAGCTAGCCTTGCTGGGCAAAGAGTTTCAATCAGTAACGACGGAGGTGTGTTGAAATTAATTATTCAGGGCTTTTCATGCGAGGCTGAATCTACACAGTACTTTCCAGCAATGAAGGACATAGAGCAGGAGAGTGATTTGTTGATACAAATGGTCTGAAAGCTTCCCACTTCCAATAAACTTCTGATACCTTAAAACTATCACAGTCCAACTCTCAATCCCTCTGTAATGACAGAACAGTAAGAAAACAAGCAGTCAATTATTCCCTGCATAAGCCTGTGGCTGTCAGAAGTAACATCACATGTGACTACCGTCCTTTAAAGAAGCTGTATCTTCAAGAAGAAAAACAGGAAGGGGCAGCTGGGTGGCTCAGTCAGTTAAGTATCTGTCTTCAGATCGGTTCAGGACCCCAGATTTCTGGGATACAGCTCTGAATTGGGTTCCCTGCTCACTGGGGGGTGCCTCTTCCTCTCCCTCTGCCCCTCTCCAAGCTTGTGCACACTCTCAAATAAATAAATAAAATCTTTAAAAAAAAAAAGAAAGAAAGAAGGAAAACCAGGGCTTCAGCAGTATGTGCTTTTGGTCAAACTACACATTGCTAAGCCCTCTGAGCAGTATGCAGAGGTGTGTAAGGCACCATCCCTATCTATGAGCTGATGGACAGACCATCGAGGTAAAACTAACATTTACTAGGAGTCATCAGGACACAAGTCCAAATTATAATAAATGTCTGTTAATGCAACTGGTATCCAGTAGGGAAGAAATAATTTGGAGATAATACGATAAGACTTAGAGAGCAAGGGGTGCCTGGGTGGCTCAGTAGGTTAGGCCTCTGCCTTCAGCTCAGGTCATGATCTCGGGATCCTGTGATAGAGCGCCACATTGGGCTCTCTGCTCAGAGGGAAGACTGCTTCCTCCTCTCTCTCTCTGCCTGCCTCTCTGCCTACTTGTGATCTCTGTCAAGTAAATAAAATCTTTAAAAAAAAAAAAAAAAGACTTAGAGAGCAAAAGAGAATTCACTTTGACCCTCAAAGATGGGTGGAGTTTGGAAAAAGGGGATTCTTGCAGGAGGTGGGAACGAAAACAGGGGTCAAAAGAAAAAGGAATCTGGGGCTCAGGGAGACTCTGTCAATTAAGTATCTGCTTTTGGCTCAGGTCACAATCTCAGGGTCCTGGGATTGAGTCCCACATCAGGCTCTCCACTCAGTGGAGAGTCTGCTTCTCCCTCTCCCTCTGTGCACACACACTCTCTCTCTCAAATAAATAAAATCTTAAAAAAGAAAGAAAGAGAGAAATATAGAAAGAGAGAAAAGGGAGTCTGAGCCATGGGGGTAAAAGGGGGCAGTTACAAGTGAGACTGGCCTAACTGACTGGTCCAGCAGCCACACAAGTTGGCAAAACACTTAAGATGAGGTCTGTGTCTTCTTTATTTTCTACCAGCAACCCACAGTAGATGGCCCATAGCACTGCATATGGTTCATAATAGGTTATTATGAACATAAAGACAATGCAGCCTCTTGAGCCAGGGCGGAAAACAAGTACTACTGTCTGTGAGGAGCATCATTTTGTAAATAATTATAAACAGTGGTGATGACAATGCTCTTTACAGAGTACTTTGTTTTTATTAATTTTCTCTGCAAGATAATTACTACATTGTCTGCCAATCTATCTCTTTCTTCATTTCCTTTATGTCTATGAAAGACCAGGAGTCCATATCATGGTCTTGCAACAAAGAGAAATTCACACTGATGGGGTTCATGACTGTGGCTTCTAACTAGGAAGCTTACCTAGCCATTCTCTTGTCAATGTCAAGGCCTATGATCTAAATAGTTTTCCTTCATGACTCTTGATACAAACAAAACTAATCATATCACTTTTCTCCTTACTGCACAAAAACCACCCATACAAGTGTCTCCTGGACAACCATAAAATAGTGTTTGCCCCCATCTGGGATTTTCAGACCTACTTTCAATTGTTCAATAAATATGTAGTGAGGTAGTGAAATAATCAACTTTTTCCCTAATTTTACAGTATTTGGAATAATCAGGTCATTTTTTATTTAAAGAGCAAAGAGGCTCTTGTGATGTGCTACTGTATCACAAAATACATATCACTATTGTCAAAACATGCAAATACGAAAAGGAACAAAGCATGATTCCATTTATATGAAACTCTAGAAAAAGCAAAACCAATCTGTGGTGTTAGAAATTAGTACAGTGGTTACCTCCATGGGGTGATGACTCCAGGTACTGAAGGGAACTTTCTAGAGTGGTGTTAATATTGTACAATTTGACCCAAATGGTGGCTGCATGGGTGTATAAATATATAAAAATTCACCAAACTTTTCTTCCGAGATTTGTGCTCTTTAGTGTAGGTAAAGAGTACAACAATGTTTTTAAGTGTAAAAAGTAGAACACGAAAGGCCTTTTTCTTTTTGTCCTTCTAATCACTACCATACATTTTTCTATGTATATACAAATATATATAATTTTAACAAAAAAAAAATCAGAGATACCTTTCTATTTCTGTACAGTTGCATTCAATATTATTTATCATTAGCAATGTCCCACAAAAAAATCAGGTTATTTATCACTTACATATCGAAAATTCTTATCACTTTTCTTATATCAAAAGTCTCCCTGATAACTGGTGATCGTAGTAAAAATCCATACACACACTTGATCTAAAATAACAGTGACACTGAGATACAATTCTGTCAACTTTTAAACCAGAAGATTGGGACAGCCTCTTGAAACATGAATTTTGCACACCAGGTGCACAACAAATGTTTGTTAGAATATGAATTTTGTTGATGTAACTCTACAGTATATAAGCAAAAATTCTGGGCTGTTAGGAGACACACATGGAACCCCTTTTCCCTACTTTCTAAACCCAAAAGTTGGGAGGTTCTAGATCTACTTTTCCCCACCTTGTCTCCCAAAGCCAAGCAAAAAGTAAAAACACAAAACAAAACAAAAAGTCTAGCATATGTAAACACTGAGAGACCAAAATCTCTGCTCCCTGGGAAGGTCAATCCAGGCCCCATTTCCGCAGGCACCGGGCGTCTACTCTCCGGGACAGAGCGGGCGCCCAGGTGAAGAAGAGTTCTCAGAGCCCTGAAGGTCCTGAAGTCCTGCTCCAGCACCCCCAAGTGTATTACCTGTGGTTTGAGGGGCTCCTGAAACCGGATTTTCTGGTTGCAACGGCCGAGATTGTGTACAGTAATTGGGAGGCGGTACACCCTCCCGGCCAGCGTGTCCAGGAATTTCACCTCCGAAGGAGTCACCCGCAGCTGCACCTCCTTCTTTGGGGTCTCTGCCTCCCGGGGGACCGGGGAGCCCCTTTCGGTCTCCATGGCGGCCCTCCAGGTGGCCTGCAAACCGTAGCTGACTTCAACTACTAAGGGTCAGCGTGGACGCCGTCGCTAGGCAACCGACAGACGCTGCGTGCTTGCCTCAAGCTCCGCCCCTATTGGTGCAGCCCAAACTTTGTGAGTTTGCTTTCCCCAGCAGAGAATGCAGGCTTCTGCGGAAAGAACACAGGGGTCGCAGGTGTCAGCAGAGAAATTGGAAAACGTTCTACGACAGCCCAAATCCCGGAGGCCTCTCCCTTTGTCATCACCCGGCAGGATTTTAAGATGGCATTGGGGGTAGACATTTTCCTGGATCTCTCTTAAGGCAAAGCTTAAAGAGTAGGGGAAATGATGTGCCCACGGAGTCTATTAAAGCAACAAAATCTAACAGTAACAGAGGAATTCAGTGGTAGCAGAGTCAGGGCCCCCTGGGTCTCCTGCTCATTGGCCTTCAAGGCTATCGTTACTAAAACTGTAATAGCAATCTTCTCCGTCCTTTGTAAAAATGCAAATTCTGTTTCATTTGCAGGGCCTAAGAATCTGTTTTGTAACGAGGTCCCAGGTGATTTCAACAATGCAGCTCCAGGGACCACACTCTGAGTAGAGAAGCTTTAGTTTTGTTAACTAGTCTGGGTGTTAAGTTTCTTCATTTGTAACCAAGGTGCTGCTCAGAAGACTGACATCAAACCTCTTCATCTCTAGCTAGATGAGCACCTTTCCAACAAGCCCAAATTCACACTGACCACTCCCTACTCTCTCTTCATACTTTGTCTGCTGTGACGGTCTTAGGGTTGTTTGTTGTTTGTTTTTTTTTTTTTTTTAAGATATAATTTATTTATTTAATAGAGACATCGCAAGTAGGATGGCAGGGAGAGAGGGGAAGCAGGCTCCCTGCTGAGCAGAGAACCCGATGCAGAGCTCAATTCCAGGATATTGAGATCATGACCTGAGCAAAGGCAGAGGCTTAATCCACTGAGTCACCCAGCACCCTAGTCTTAGGGTTTTAAAACATATTAGTTAAGTGCTATTTCCCTGCCTTAAATCTGCCTCTTATCATAACTTTACAACATGCTGCTTCTAGGAAACTTTATTAATTTGGAGTCAAGCTCTGCAGATTTATTTATATACCGTGTTAATTATATATTTTATATTTATAAAAATATATAAGTATAAATAAATATATTTATATTTTCTCACATATAAACATGTATATAAATAAATACAGTCACATTGCATATATATATATATGTACACATATATTTGCTATTTTCATGTCCTCTTTGCTACTGTATATTAAACTTTCACTCTGAGAAGACTGGCCTGTCCATCTGCTGGCCAAACAGTTATTTATCCCTCAAAAACACTGTTGTCCTTTTTTCACCAACTGTTTCAGTCCTTTAAATAGGTCTCAAAGCAGACATCGAAAAATTCTACTAGAGATCATACTGCTTACTTCCTCATCGTTATCCTTTCCTTGGTATTTAGAAACTCTACCCACCATTAGAGTTTCCACTGGCTAAGTATAAAGTAAGACTTCTGATTTCTAGTTCACATGGCAAAATGTAGAATCAATAGATAGCAGTTACATCTTTCTCTTAAATACAAAATAGAAGAATGGTCAAGTCTACAATGGACATTTAGAATATCTCTCCCTAACCTCCAAGTCTCAATAACAGTTCATCATTCATTATAAAGTCGGGTAACTTATTTATCCTATTGGTACTGTGGGAATCTTGTAAAACACTTACGGGAAAGACTAAAACTTTTTTTTGAAAGAGGAGTCAATGCAATCCAGGAAAATCTATTATAGTGGTAAGAATAGTGACTTAGAAACAAGAGCTTTTGAAAGAAGATAAACAGCTCTTCTCTGAACACAAGAGTATTAAACACAAGAGTATTAAAAGTATAGTAACCAGGGGCGCCTGGGTGGCTCAGTGGGTTAAGCTAGTCTTTGTATTTTCACAGTCACCCAACACATAAATATCTTCTCTCTTTCATCTAGCTCCTTACAGGCAAAGACCAGTATACAGCACATAAAAGATAACTTACAGGGTGCCTGGGTGGCTCAGTGGGTTAGGCCGCTGCCTTAGGCTCAGGTCGTGATCTCAGAGTCCTAGGATCAAGCCCCGAATCTGGCTCTCTGCTCTGTGGGGAGCCTGCTTCTCCCTCTCTCTCTTCCTGCCTCTCTGCCTACTTGTGATCTCTGTCTGTCAAATAAATAAATAAATAAATCTTTAGAAAAACAAAAAATAAAAGTATAATAACTGTTGTATTTAAAAAATAATTAGACAGTGGGTAGTAATAATGAAATTCACTAAGCTTCCATAGGATTAAAATTTCATCCTGTTGGTGAAAAGCCGTGCTAACAAAATAAACTGATGGCCCTAATGTCCAGATATAGAATAGCATAAATTGGATGGCAGTGACAAGGGCCAAGAATTCTTGTCCCTTTCAAGGTGCACCTAGCTGGACTAAGAATCAAATTGACATGAGACCGATTAGCAGGAGACAATCAAATTTAAAGCATATATACGGAGAACCCACCCAGACATGGAAATTCCAAAGACAGTCAGGCAATATGAGGTCTATATGTCATCCTGAACTCAGGAACAGGGGTAGGGGTCTGGGACTTCAATAGGAAGGAATGTACCTCACATTCCTACCAAACATCCACCCTGATCAGAAGGGCAGATGTTGGGGTGCCTGGGTGGCTCAGTGGGTTAAGGCCTCTGCCTTCAACTCAGGTCATGAACCCAGGATCCTGGGATTGAGCCCTGCATAGGGCTCTCTGCTCATTAGGGAGCCTGCTTCCCCCTCTCTCTCTCTGCCTGCCTCTCTGCCTACTTGTGATCTCTCTCTGTCAAATAAATGAATAAAATCTTAAAAAAAAAAAAAAAGGGCAGATGTTTGGAAATTAGATGTTTCTCTTGCCATACAGATTGATCACTCAGATAAAATTTATCTCTGCTAATAATCGTTATTCTGGAAAGACCCTCATTTAGATTCCTCTATGTCAGTAAGGGAGGGACAAAGATTTCTCTCAAGCCCACTGGGCTCAGTTACCTTCAGTCCAGAATAATCTTCATGCCAAAATGGCCATCATGGGTTAGTTCTCCGTCTGCCTCTGCCTCTCTCTCTGTCTCTCATGAATAAATGAATAAAATCTTAAAAAAAAAAAAGTTGAGCTGGTAGGTTGTCTCTTAGTCCTAACAATAGGTCAGTTTAGTCAAACTTATTTCAGGGGGCAGTGATGCAGATGTATTCTCAAAAGTAGGCCTATGATTCAACTAATCAATCAGGTATTAAATAAGAGGTGTTTCTATGGAAATAAAAGAAAAATAATGGTTAATGATTAAATCAAGTGTTAAGCCAGTTTCTGAGTTCTGAGGGTAGCCAGTTGAGAAGACTTCCAGATGGCAGGCCCAAAGCATCTTCAGATAGAATGAGGACATGTAGTGGCAATCTTACAGATCTTCCTGGTTTGTAGTTGAAATGTCTCTAGCGGTCTCTGAGTGGCTCACTGAGCAACAGGCATGAAGATTGTCAATTTATGAGCTATTGTGACAATTTCTCTGAAGTTTACATCAAGGCATTTGGGACTCGGGGGAAAAGGCAGTTTTATATCTCAAATGAGTCTAAGTGGAAAAAAATGGGAGAAAAATCAAAATGTTAGACATATTTTCTCTCCACAAATCACCCTGAGGGTGACTGGGTGGCTCAGTTGTTGGGTGTCTGCCTTATGCTCAGGTCATGATCTCAGGGTCCTGAAATCAAGGCCAGCATCAGACTCCCTGTGCAGTGGGAAGCCTGCGTCTCCCCCTACACCTCCCCACTCCCCCTGCTTGTATTCCCTCTCTCCCTGTGTCTCTCTCCCAAAAATAAATAAATCTTTAAAAAGATTTTTTAAAATAAATCACACTCATTTTTCTCAAAGACAGCCAAATTAACACTATTTTGTAGGCATAGTAAGTTATTTACAAAAAAATTGCCCAATTATTCACATAAATGCAACAAAAACAGTGATTTACCATATTTAAGCTTTTTAAAACCTGCTTTGCTGGAAAGTTTCATTAGGAATCTCTAGATTAAAATTTCAATATCTCTCAAGGTCAAAAGCCATCCTAAGTATTCACCATCAGACTTTGCCTACAATACCTATAGATTTGGTGAATTCCTCTTTCGGAGGAGTATCTTAATATCTTACCCCTAAGATATTAGGGGTATTAGGAATACCCCTAATATCTTAAGGTTCCTGCATGTGCCAGGAAGTGACATTCTTTGCTCACCTGATAAGGCTGCTAGGAAGTCTGTAAGCAAGGTAGCAGGCTGAGATATCTAAGGGCTTTACTGACATCATAAAGTCAACCTTAGTTCTTTAAAGCTGTTTGATTATCTGAGTCTATGCATGTCTTTCTCAGATATGACATTCCAGTCAAAGGTTTGGTGAAATAACATGTGTTTCCAATTGTCAATTGAATTTATGCAAATAAACAAATTGCCATAAAAATGAAAGAATGCACACTGAGGGGCAATGGGTGGCTCAGTAGGTTAAATGTCTGCCTACTGCTCAGGTCATGATCTCAGGGTCTTGGGATGGAGCCCCACATCAGCCTCCCTGCTCAGTGGGGAGCCTGCGTCTCCCTCTCCTTTTGTCACTTTCCCTGCTTGTGCTCTCTCCCAAGCTTGCTCACTCTCTCTCGCTCTCGCTCTCTCTCAAATAAATAAATAAGATCTTAAAAAAAAAAAAAAAAAAAAAGAACTGAGAGTTTCTGAATTCTGGAGGGTTCAAGTAGAGACCAAAGGTAAATGTTTCAATTTGCTCACAAAGGTATGTTTTATCAAATTGCTGTAAGTCAGCTTAAGAAAAAAAAGGTTTTTTTAAATCTGGAAAAAATAAAACATTTTTAAAAAGTCAGCAATGTTCCAAACAAGAAGTCATTAAAATTATAATTATCTTGCTCATCTTGCTCAGTTCATTCAATCCCATGTTATTAATTCTTGTTCTGCTTGACTCTAATTTTTCCACTAGTTCCAGAAATTTTTACCTAGTTCAGTTTTATGATCTTAAGGCTATCAGAAAACTTATTCAGAGTTTTTTTCCATGAGTCTCATTGAAGATGGAGCAAACTTGCAGGGAGTTTCTATGAAAACATCTGAGTACAAGTTTAACTGACTGTGAACCATAAAAGACTTAAACATGGCCATGGTTACAGGTCTGAATCCACATCATTACTATGCAGTTGACAAGGAAATTTGGTTATTTTTATGATATATATCACTTCAAGATAATAACATACCAAGATATGAAATTGCTAGGAGTTTCACATAATTCTTAGAAGATTTATTTTAATACCATATCTACATGAATATAATCTAAGAGGGTTTAATATAACTTCTTGGACAATGTTGCCATATAACTTAACATACCCCATAAGTCAATTTAGCTTAATTTCTTACTTTTTTTTTTTTTTAAATGTTCCAGGGGCCCACTGGAAATTTTCAGTTAGATTATGGTCAAAAGACTTCACTTTAGAATTTTATTTTGGGAAGTATGTGAAAAAATATCAAAAGTTTTGAACATTTGATTGAATAGGATCACAAATCATTATGGAACAATATTTAATTTTCCATTTAACCAAAGAGACAAGAAAAGGTATCAAAGGTAAATACAGGTTACCTGGTCGTGAACCAAATTTTGCTCTTTTAACATGCAGACTCAGTTATCTTCAGTAACCAAAGACCTGAAAAATACAGGAAATCATTTCAGCAAACAGAGAATTATTGCGTTTTAGGTAGATAACTGAAGAGGTAAAGAAAATGGGGCCCGTGGGTGGCTCAGTCATTGCGGGTCTGCCTTTGGCTCAGGTCATGATCCGACGGTCCTGGGATCCAGCCCCACATCAGGCTCCCTGCTCATCAGGAAGCCTGCTTTCCCTCTCCCACTCCCCTTCCTGTGTTCCTGCTCTCGCTGTGTCTCTCTCTCTGCCAAGTAAGTAAATAAAATCTTTCCCAAAAACAAATAAATAAATAACGTAAAGAAAAACTTTTGTTTATAATTTCTTATGAGCTCTTAGGGAGGAAGAATTTAGACTGTCTTTCAAGGTCCCTCTAGTTGGACTAAGAATCAAATTGACATGAGACAGATCAACAGGACAAAAATTTAATAGTGTACATACATACAGTGAATCCACACAAACATGGAAATTCCAAAGACCAGCAATAAGAAGCTTATATGAGCTAAGGAGAGGAGGATGGGTTGAGGATACAAAGGGGAGAAGATGGAAGATGCATGGAAAACAAAGCTCGCCCTATTATGCAAATAAGTTTCTTAGGTAAATAGGAATCTCTGTTAATTGCTCTCTTCCTGTTAGAAGCAGGCAGTGGAGGGGGAGGTAAAGAGCTTTTCCTGAATCTGCTGGGTTTTCATTACTTTTAGTTTAAAATAATGTTCATGCCAAAGTGGTCTATTTTGAGGCTGCCTACCATTGGCCTCTAGTAAGAGCAGATCAGTATCTCAAAAAAACTAAGTGTAAGGGTCTGCCCCTCCCAGAGGAACTTGCTTGTGGACCCTGAATGTAAGGGTGGGGCAGACTTCGTGGAGACATCCAATCAGTAAGCCGTATGTATATCCACTGGGAAGGTTGAAATTCAATTGGCCACCTGTGTAGGGGCGGGGCTCAACCACCCCCATAAAGGTTGCTCTGCCAGGCTGCCAAGGGGGGCTCCTGCAGGAGAGCCGGGGCTCCTGCAGGAGGGCCGGGGGCTGCTGCAGGAGAGCAGCGGCTGCTACAGGAGGGATGAAGTCCGCGGAGAGCGGTGAAGTCGGCGGAGAGCGGTGAAGTGGAGCGGAGAGCGGTGGAAGCCGCAGAAGAGCAGGGGAGTCAACGGTGTATAGAAGAGCTGTAACAGCTCTTGTAAGAGCTATAACCGCGTTTGGCGGTCCAGCCTCCAGCCTCCGGCGGCGGCCCCGAGCGCCGCCGCCTGCAGCGTCCGGCGGCGGCCCCGAGCGCCGCCGCCTGCAGCCTCCGGCGGCGGCCCCGAGCGCCGCCGCCTGCAGCTTCCAGCCTCCGGCCCCGAGCGCCGCCGCCTGCAGCTTCCAGCCTCCGGCCCCGAGCGCCGCCGCCTGCAGCCTCCGGCGGCGGCCCCGAGCGCCGCCGCCTGCAGCCTCCGGCGGCGGCCCCGAGCGCCGTCGCCTGCAGCTTCCAGCCTCCGGCCCCGAGCGCCGCCGCCTGCAGCTTCCAGCCTCCGGCCCCGAGCGCCGCCGCCTGCAGCCTCCAGCCTCCGGCGGCCCAGCAGTCCAGTCGTCTGCGGTCCAGTTGTCAGCGGTCCCTCGACGCCTGCGGTCCTGAGACATCTGGGGTCCAGTTGTCAGCGGTCCCTCGACGCTTGCGGTCCTGACACCTGCAGCCCCTAGATGCCAGCAGTCTGGAGGCGTAAGCAGCCCTGAGATGCCAACGGCCCCTAGACACCAGCAGCCTCCCTGCAAAATGCCTCGCCACCCCCGAACCACAAGTGGCCTTGTCTGCAGTGGTGGCTTCCTCCGGGTGGAAGCCTGGTCAGAGTAGCATCGTGGGGAGCAGAGTCTGTGTCATCTGGGTTGTCCTCCTTGTCATTGTTGCTTCTTCGTCATTGGGAGTGGCCTCATCCAGGAAATGGTCTTGTCCAGAACAGCCTCTTCTTGGGAGTGGCCTTGTCCGGGGAGAAACTTCATTGAGCAGTGGCCTTGTCTTGGGAGTGGCCTCTTCTTGGGAACGGCTCCAATCATGGAGCGGCCTCATCTGTGGAGCAGCAACGTCATCTAGAGCGGCCTCGTCCAGAGTGGCCTTCTTGGAAGTGACCTTGTTGGGTTCATCGTCACCACCTTTTCGTAAGAGGTAGCTCTGACCGGTAGTTTGATTCCTGATGCTTGGCGCGAAATAAAGTTTTGCTTGACCTTCGCTTTGTATCAGTCTCGTTCCTTTGATCACGGACCCTAACACTAAGTACATTTAACAAAGAGAAAACAAAAACCTTGCCCCAGTGTACTTTTGGAATTAAAACACATTTACTTATTTAAATTTATCTTAATCTTAGCCAGTACTGATCACACATAAATTTTATTTTTTTTTAAATTTTATTTATTTTTGTTTGACAGACAGATCACAAGTAGGCAGAGAGGCAGGCAGACAGAGAGAGAGGGGGAAGCAGGCTCCCCGCTGAGCAGAGAGCCCAATGCGGGGCTCTATCCCAGGAAGCTAAGACTGTGACCTGCGCCGAAGGCAGAGGCTTAACCCACTGAGCCACCAGGCGTCCCCATAAAATTTCTTTCAAAGATTTCATTCTCCACAAACCTTCCCCAACTTTCTTTTTCTACATTCAGATTTCGTCCTAAATCTTTACTCTTTAAATAACCAGTGTCAGGGTGCCTCGGTGGCTCAGTTGGTTAAGCGGCTGCCTTTGGCTAAGGTCATGATCCCAATGTCCTGGTATCAAGTTCCACATGGAGTTCCATATCCGGCTCCTTGCTCAGCAGGGAGCCTGCTTCTCTCTCTATCTCTGCCTGCCACTCTGTCTGCCTGTGCTCAAGCTCTCTCTCTCTCTGACAAATAAATAAACAAAATCTTTTAATAAATAAATAACTATCCAGTGTCATTTTAGCACAAAATCATTCTCATTCCCCTCAACTAGCATATGTTTTTATTTCTCATATTTTTTCTTACCAAAAACACATCTTATTTTCCTCACATATAGAGTTCTTTTCCTTATTATATCTGGTGGTCTTCGTTACATATATTAGAATTCTTAATGCTTAGAAAACTTAATTTCTAGTAAAAACTAGGTAGTATGCAATTGTGAACTCTGTTATACCAGAATCCTTTAAACTGGCAAATTTATGAATATAATCTATGATGTAGGAACGAAACTTTAGCTTTCGAAGCCAATGGCCAAGAAGAATTCTTGAGCTATCTTTCATGCAAAAAGGTGGTTTTACTAAAGCATGGAGACAGGACCCTTGGATGGAAAGAGCTGCATGGAGTCATGAGGAGGGACCCATTATATACTTTCAAGCTGGGAGAGGGTTAGTTATTTTGGAAACAAGATTTCCAGGATCCTGAGGGTGCCAGCTATGGTTAGGAAAAGGTCATTTATTACTGGTTAGCAAAAACTCTGTCAGGAGACTCTTCAGATGTTTATTGGTGGGTAATATGCTTGAAGGATGATTGCCAACATGTATCTTGGGGGGTAGAGATAAAAGAAGTTTCCAAAGGAATTTTTATATGTTAATTAGACTTACAGGATCCTAAGATTGTCTTTTGCACTTAGAAAAGTATTAACAACTAGACAGCTGAGTTCCTAGAGGAAGGTCCTATGGAGGCCCATAAAAACAAAGCTGTACCCACCTCGAGTCTAGCCCTGACATAAACACAGCCATCTTGACAAAGCAAAAGCTGGCACCTTGCACCCCCTCTCCACCTGCTCCCCTCCCCTCGGTAGTATGTGTGAACAAATAGTTAACTTATAGAAATCACAATCCTGCAAGACAGGAGTCTCCCTTGGTTTACAAATGTCCCAGTGCTTAATCTCACTAACAATGACGCTTGATAGGAGGAATATGACATTCCACCAGGAAACTCCCAACTGTCTTCATGTTAGTGCCTCATTAGAGGGGAAAATGGCCTTGGCTTGACAATAACCAGGCCTCCAATATCCTGACAGTCTTCTTTACCCTGATAGCCCTTCTGAATATCCCCTTTGTCCTCACCCACCACCAAGTCCACCTTTACTCTGCCTTTAAAAACTCTGACTGTAGTCTGGTTCGGGGTCCAAGTCCCTATTCCACTACATCGGGTATACTTGGGCCCAAGCTTAAGCATGTCACCTCAGGGTCCAAGTCCCTACTCTGCTGCATCGGGTATACTTGGGCCCAAGCTTAAGTTTGTCAAATAAACCCTCGTGTGATTACATCGGCGTTGGCTCCTTGGTGGTCTCAGACGCGAAAACTCGGGCATAACTGTCCCTCTGCCTGTTTCAAGGACTTGTAAGTGGGCTGTAAGTAGTAAGGAAATGAAATAGTTTTTCTCTCTGCTTCACAGATTAGCTTTTAAGGGCAAAGGCCATGTGGTTGGGTCTGGCCACACACAGGTGGCCAATGAAATTGTAACACACAGAGAAAGCTGCACAGTCATGTTAGGTCACACGTAAGTGACCAATTGAATTACAATTTACCCTAGTAGATATTTGAACCAGCCTATCACCTTGGTCAGAATTGGCACCCAGAAGGTGCCCAAAGGTGCCCCGACCGATACTCCTTGGTAACTAAGGAGATAGTGTGCAACCCTCACTCTCCAATTGGATGTCTCCACTTGGCCTGACCCACCCTTGTATTTGGGCTTTGTTACCTGGGACTGGTTTCCGGGACTTGTTTTTAAGCAAGTCCCCTGGGGGGCGGGGGGAGCAGGGACAGTTTAAGTTTTAAACAACAAAATTATTGTTTAACTGGATGGAAGCGCTCTGGCTAAATAGGTCCTTACACTGACTTCTTCCTCTTCAGTTTTCCCTTAATTTACTTCTCCTTAACAATTATGCTCAGACTACCCACAAAACTTCACAAGGCATTAAAGTCAAATATTTTTCTAAGATTTTTTTTTTTTTGCTGACAGATTTCGCAACAGATACCATGAACTTATATGAACTCTAGTAAGCACAAGCCAAATAAAAGTTTTATATTTAATGCTGATAACTCTAAAGACGTGTTTATTTTAATTAAGCCAACAACCTTAAATGACCTTTTATACTGAATGTTTTCCCAGATCATGAGAACTTATAGAATATTTAGATCAGTTTAGATCTGAATTTTGGAATACCAAATCCTTATAAGTATTTGCCTTCAATCCAACTAAATAGAACTCTTTTATGAATTATTTTTAACAATACCATCTGAAAATAGAAAAATGTCTCACATTTACGACACACATGGACACACACACAGAAATAATACAAAAATAAGATGTCACTAATATTTGTGGAGAGGACATTATAGGCCCAACTTTAAGTAATTTGCTCTATTTATTTGTTTTCATTAAAAACTTTTTCCTGGAGCACCTGGGGGGGGTTCAGTCATTAAGCATCCGTCTTTGGCTCAGGTCATGGTCCCAAGGTCCTGGGATCCAGCCCCGCTTTGGTTTCCCTGCTCCATGGGAAGCTTGCTTCTCCCTGTCCCTCTACTTGTGTTCCCTCTCTCTTTCTGTCAAATAAATAAATAAATTCTTTTAAAAAATAAAAATTAGGGGCACCTGGGTGGCTCCGTGTGTTAAAGCCTCTGCCTTCGGCTCAGGTCATGGTCCCAGG
Organism: Neogale vison; assembly: GCF_020171115.1. Classification (NCBI taxonomy): domain Eukaryota; kingdom Metazoa; phylum Chordata; class Mammalia; order Carnivora; family Mustelidae; genus Neogale; species Neogale vison. The sequence goes on from NC_058105.1 coordinate 100,304,856, forward strand.
GTCCTGGGATCGAGCTCCACATTGGGCTCTCTGCTGGGCAGGGAGCCTGCTTCCTCCTCTCTCTCTCTCTGCCTGCCTCTCTACCTACTTGTGATCTCTGCCTGTCAAATAAATAAATAAAATCTTTAAAAATAAATAAATTAAAATTAAAAAATAAAAACTTTTTCCTAAACTTTGAGTGTCAAACAGTGGCTCTTAGGTCTTAGAGAAGATGGGGTTAGAAAATTTATATCACAAAGGCACAGGGAAACTGTCTAATTTTTTTTCTTTCAATGTGGATATTTGGAGCATATCTCTGTTATCAAAGGTGTTAGAATCTGGGCAGAAGATTTTAATTCTGCCATTTGTATTCAGAAATTTGTATTTTTTAAAAGACTCTTTCCCATTTTTTCCCCCATGTCTCAGGAGATTATGGTCTCTGCATACATTTATTTTTATTTTTTCAAAAGCTTTTATTTACTTATTTATTTAAGAGAAAGAGAGAGTACAACTGGGGGTACAGAGGGGAACAAGCAGATTCTGCATAGAGCACGGAGTCCTGAGGAGGGCCTTAGTCTCCCAACCCTAAAATCAGGACCTAAGCCAAAATCAAGAGTCAGAATCTTAACAAACTGAGCCACCCTGGTGCCCTCTGTTTACATTTAAAAGACATGACAGGATTTATTATTTCAAGGGACAGAGAAAGAATGTAAAAAAAAAAAATGTTTTCTGGACTTTTAGGGTAATTGCTATTTAAAATTTACCTTTTTTGTATTAATTTTTAATAGCTAATACAGATACATGCTACAAAATTCAAAAAAGAATATAGAAGCATCTCTCATTTCTAGTGTTTCTGTTATCATGCCAGACTAGTCTATGCCTTTATAAGCATATATGTCTCTATTTTTTAGCAACATTAATTTCTTTTTTTCAGTTTTATTCAAATTCATTAGTTAACATACAGTGTAATATTAGTTTCAGGTGAACAATATAGTGATTCAACACTTCCATACGATACCTAGTGTTCATCACAACAAGTGTACTCCTTAATTTCCATCACCCATTTCACCTATCCCCCTGCCCACCTCCCATTTGATAACCATCAGTTTGTTCTCCAGAGTCAAGTCTGTTTGTTTCTTTCTTTCTTTTCTTAAGATTTTATTTATTTATTAGACAGAGAGAGAATGACAGTGAGAGCAGGAACACAAGCAGGGGGAGTGGGAGAGGAAAAGCAGGCTTCCCACTGAGCAGGGACCAATGTGGGGCTCTCAGGATGCTGAGATCACGACCTGAGCTGAAGGCAGATGCGTGATGACTGAGCCACCCAGACACCCCAAGAGTCTGTTTCTTGATTTGCTCTTTCTCTCTTTATTTACCTTTGCTCATTTGTTTTCTTTCTTTCTTTCTTTCATCTTTCTTTCTCTTTTAAGATTTTATTTATTTATGTGACACAGAGAGAGATCACAAGTAGGCAGAGAGGCAGGCAGAGATGGGAAGGCGGGGAAGCAGGCTCCCTGCTGAGCAGAGAGCCCAATGTGGGGCTTGATCCCAGGACCCTGAGCCAAAGGCAGAGGCTCAAGCCACTGAGCCACCTAGGCACTCAAGTGGCTCAGTTGGTTAAGTATTTGCCTTCAGCTTGGTTGTGATCTCAGGGTCCTGGGATTAAGCCCCACATTGGGCTCCAGCTGTGCACTGGGTTCCCTGCTCAGTGGGGAGCTGTTTCTTCCTCTCCCTCTGCCACTACCCCCCTGCTTGTGCTCTCTCTCTCCCAAATAAATAAATAAAATATTATTTTAAAATGATATGGTATTTGTCATTCTATGACTAACTTATTTTGCTTAGCATAATACTAACTCCATCCATGTTATTGTGAATGGAAAGATTTCATTCTTTTTTTTTTTTTTTTTAAGATTTTATTGACTTATTTGACACAGAGAGAGAGAGAGAGATCCCAAGTAGGCAGAGAGGCAGGCAGAGAGACAGGGGGAAGCAGGCTCCCTGCTGAGCAGAAAGCCCGATGTGGGGCTCGACCCCAGGACCCTGGAATCATGACCTGAGCCGAAGGCAGAGGCTTTAACCTACTGAGCCACCCAGGTGCCCCGATTTCATTCTTTTTAATGGCTAATTAATATTCTTATGTGTGTGTGTGTGTGTGTGTATTTCTCCTTTATTCATTCATCAGTGAATGGACACTTGGGCTGCTGCCTTAATTCGGCAGTGCCCCCTGGGCTCTATCTCAGCCAAGTCTGCCTAACATTTAATATATGTGCTGCCGAAGCGAGCACAGTATGCTAACATTTAAAACTCCAGGCTGATTGTAAGAACTCATGAAATTTAGTCCCTCTTTTTTTCCAAGCCAATGGCTATGAGGAAACATTCTTGTGAGTACCATATGCTCCTCTCTCTTTCACCCTTCTCTAGGACCAGGGTTCCCTCCCCTCTGCAGCAGCCAGGATCAGTTCCTCCCTTAAACCATATCTTGGCAATTCCTACCTCATTCATTCATTCATTCACTTATTATGTAAAGATTTTATCTATTCATTTGAGAGAGAGAGCGAACAGGAGTTGCAGACAGTGAAAGAGGGAGAGGCAGACTCCCTACTGAGCTGGGAGCCCAACATGGGACTCAATCCCAGTACCTGGAGATCATGACCTGAACCAAAGGTAAATCCTTAACCATCTGAGTCACCCAGGCACACCTTCCTACCTCCTTTAATGGGGCCTCCTCTCTCCCTTTAGTTGTGGGATTTGTTTTCAGTCTTCAGGTCTATTTCTAGGGAATTTAGGATGACTTGATAGTTATCTAGTTGTATTCGTGAGATGAATACAACTCCACTGCCATTTTCCTGTCTCCTCCTTTTTTGAAAGTACAAAACAATTTTTCCCGATATCCTGATCTTTTATAATATTCACAAACATTTTGAGAGGAATAGGTGAAGTTTGGCGATTGGTGAAGGTAGGTGGGCTTGAATTTGTTTCCAGAGCTATAGCTCTGGTTTTGTAGCGATTTGCACAATAAAGACAGTTGTTTCTAATTCCCCAGAGATGGGGATTATAGCCCAAATATCAAGGAGGTGGCTCATCTTTTTAACTAAATTTGCTTCTTCATATCAGGGAGGATTTTTAACTAAAATGGAAACTGAAAGCTTTATGCTTCTGTAAAATCTGTATACAGCATTTTAACAAAAGCCTTTTTTTCTGGGTATACAACTTAACCTTGGCTTCTATTAGCCTCTGAATATTGGCTTTTTGCAAATCACGCGTTAGAAGGCCTAGGGAAAATTTTGGTCATCTAGATCCTCTGTGAAGATTGTAAATACAGTCAAATAATCTAATTAGCATCTAAATTCAGTAGGATCTTTTGAAAGGAGAGGTTAAAAAGTCTTTATAATTTAAAAACACTGCTGCTATCCAGAGGACATGAATTTTTTTTACAGTGGGTGCCATCTAGGATATTACTGCAAATGACATTGTATAGGAAAACCTGTGTCTTGCAGAGCCTGATTACAAAGTCCTGGTAAGTAGAAGCAAAGTGAGCCTATGGCCAGTCTTGGGTGCTTTTATTAAATTCATTTTCTAGCTTTCAGCACTTACATGAGCAACCTGTATACTTTGAACCTAGAGATTTGGTTAGGGTGATCTCTGTCAGTCTTATAGTGAAAGGGAAGTTAAAATAGGCTTATGTGACCAGATATTAAGAAGGGGACTTGAAGAGATTATGCTGAGTGAAATAAGTCAAGCAGAGAGAGTCAAATATCATATGGTTTCACTCATTTGTGGAGCATAACAAATAGCATGGAGGACATGGGGAGTTAGAGAGGAGAAGGGAGTTGGGGGAAAATGGAAGGGGAGGGGAACCATGAGAGACTATGGACTCTGAAAAACAATCTGAGGGGTTTGAAGTGGCGGGGGGTGGGAGGTTGGGGTACCAGGTGGTGGGTAATATAGAGGGCATGGATTGCATGGAGCACTAGGTGTGGTGCAAAAATAATGAATACTGTAATGCCGAAAATAAATAAATTTAAAAAAAAAAGAAAAAAAAAGAAGGGGAATTTATGTTGGATGGGAACATTTCTTTGTGTCTCATGTATATATTCTGGTCTTTTACCTTGTCATGGGAGTCCCTAAGGCTTGCCATTATACTAGTAAGGTAATTGTGAGCTCTTTGTTTTATATACAGATCTATATCTATATATGGCCAATATCAAGGAATCATCACCTGGTCATTGACAGGTAGGATCTATTAATAGTGACTTAAGGGGCACCTGGGTGGCTCAGTGGATTGGGCCTCTGCCTTTGGCTCAGGTCATGGTCCCAGGGTCCAGGGATCGAGTCCTGCATTGGGCTCTCTGCTCAGCAGGGAGCCTGCTCCGCCCCTCTCTCTGCCTGTGATCTCTGCCTGTCAAATAAATAAATAAAATCTTTAATAAAAAAAAAAAAACTGACTTAAACCAATAAGCCTTTGAATGGCTTAACCCAAGATGCTAGAGATGGCCAGAGAGGGCATAGAAGATGCGGTCCCCATGGTCCAACAGGTTACTCCTGAAATTAGGCTAAGAAAGCAAAAGCCATTGTTGCACAGGTGGTAAGGATGGTGTAGTGAAAACGGTGCCTCTGCTATCTCTTGAAAACACGAGACACCTCCTGAAAACACGAGACACCTCCAGTCTCAGACCCGCTGATCTGTGACACAATGCAGGCACTTCTGGAATGGGACATTCGAGCACTAACAAACAACAAAGGTTGAGATGACAAAGGTTCCTATGGTTTGGAACCTCTCATGAGAAATAGCCCTGAGACCTGGTGCCATCAGACAGAGAGGATGACACTTGCTTGGATCCCCAGTCTATTTGACTGGTTACCAATGTGCATTTTAGTAAGTGCACCCTCTGGATGGTGTCAACCAAAGAGAATATTCTCATTGGTCACATAGTCAAGCTCTTAGGACACAGAACAAGGCAAAAGGCAAAGTCTAACAGCTTTATCTAAGCCTTTGGTCTCTTGGAGCCACACAAATACCTAGGATGGATGTGCTGCCAGGTTGGGGACTCTGTTATTTCACAATGTACCCCAGTACATAGAGGTTTCTTGAGGTTGGTGAGGCTGGATGGATGCTTGGTGTCCAGACCTGTTTGGAAAGCATAAGCAGAACTATAGTTATATTGTTGAATTATTAATTTAGCTCCATGCTCTGTCTCATTGCCCGCTTATGTTTTATGTACCTATTAACCTCAATTATGAGCAATCATTAACTTTTCCTTTTTTGCCCCTACTCCCTGTTTACCTGCTGATTGTAGAAATCTAATGAGGACTGGACAGTAACATTTGTCTTAAAAAATTATCAGATGGACCTGATTGTACCAAGTTCCCAAAGGCACCTCATTATTCGAAAGAATGCGTAGCTCCACATTGTTTCAAGGGCCCCCCTCTCAAGGTTTCAAGAGATGCCACACACTCCTCTCATATATTCACCTCCTTCTCCAAACATATGCGAACTGTTGAAACATCCCTAGGCTCCTCAGGGCAAGGTAGCTTTAGAAATGATTCCCTTCCTTCTTGCTGGGCTGTCTTTCTGATAATAAAGTTTTTTTGACTTCAAAACTGGTGTCTCAGACAATGGGTCACTGCACATCATGTGCACAGAATAAGTTCAAGTTTAGTAACTGTTGGTAGGTGACTGACAGTTAATCTAATCTGTTCTGTGACCAATCTATCTTAACACAGGCATCTTCTTGAGGTGGGCAGTGCTCCAGTGGCTCTTAAGTGTTCAACTCATGCCCACCAATTGTGTGGCTTTGGCTTCCTAGATGTCCCTTAGCAACAGATACCAAACAACAGAAAAGACACAGACAAAAGAAAACAAAGCTTGTCTCTGGTAAATGGAGCGATAACCAAGGAGTACTCTACCAAATGTTAGCCAAAGAGTTGCTTAGCTCAAGGAACTTGTTCCACAAATATTTTCTCCTGCTAATCTAAATTTAGGAAGAGAGAAAAAAGACTGTTACCGCTCTTGCTATATCAGACTCTGCAGACAGAGATTCTGGGAGGTTGATATAGTAAGAAATCTTACTTTCTGCCTGTTGTGTGCCAGCTGTCCCAAAGATCTCTCAGCTGTAGCAGTGTCCTGGCTGACCAGTGTTCAGTGAGTTAAAGAGTCCTGCCACCTGTGCCAACTGCTGGGGAGCAAGAATTCTTGTCCCCTTCAAGATTCCTTGCAGCTGGACTAAGAATTAAATTGACATGAGACAGATTAACAGCAGAAAATCAAATTTACTAGTGTATGTACAGGGAATCTCCATGTCTGTGTAGATTATGCATGCTATTTCATACATAATGCATATGTATGCTATTAAATTTGTTTTCCCCCTATTCATCTGTCTTATATCAATATGATTCTTAGTCCGGCTAGAAGGACCCTTGAAGGGGACAGGAAATCTTGTTCCCCAACAGTAGTAACATGAGCCAAGAGAAAAATAATCCACTCTTTTCACACAGCATATAGTGAATGACAGAAAGCCACCAACTCATCCCAGCACAGGATATGAACTTCTCAATTGTTAGTAAGAAGTATGTCTTACTACACAAAGACATCTATTCAGAGATTGCTGATTGTGCTCCAGAATTCATTTCCCCCTTCTATCATGGTAGAAATTTTCAGCATGCATATGGCTGTACAGATTAAGACTACATTTTTTTTTAACATTCCACTGCTTCCTTTGCTGCTGGACATGGCCATGCAAATAAGTTCTGAGTATTAATGGAACTGCAGTGTGCACTTCTGAATTAGATCCTTAAAGTGGTGTCTTCAAATGATGAAAGATACCTTCTCCTTCCTCATATCCTGCTTTTCCGGCTCACTGCAAATATTGTAGTGGGCCATCTGATTACTTTAAGATAGGATAAGAATACAGAGGGAGACAGAGCCCTGACAAAACGCACAGTAAAGCCACCAGCCCTGCTGGGATTTTTGAGAGAGAATTAAAACTAAATCTTACTTGGGGCACCTGGGTGGCTCAGTCGGTTAAGTGTCTGCCTTTGGCTCAGGTCATGGTCCCAGGGTCCTGGGATGGAGCAGGGAGCCTGCTTCTCCCTCTCTTCCCCACTGGTACTTTCTCTATCTCTGTCTCTGTCTCACTCTCTCTCTTTAAAATTATTTAAAAAGGAAAACTAAATCTTAATTCACTATTAATTATTCACTATTGGTTTGAGTCCCTTGTGGAGGCCAAGAAAAACAAGGCTGTACCCACCTCAAGTCTAGCCCTGACATAAGTACAGCCATCTTGACAAAGCAAAAACTGGCACCTTCCACTCCCTCTCCACCCGCTCCCCTCCCCTCGGTAGTATGTGTGACATTCCTCAGCTACCCCTGGCTGCCCTAAAAGAAAAACAAATAGTTAACTTGCAGAGATCACAATCCTGGAAGACAGGAGTCTCTCCCTTGGTTTACAAATGTCCTAGAGATTTAACGATAGCCTAATTTCCAGAGGCAAATAACTCAGTTCCCCAAGCCCTAATGTTGCCCTCCCCACCATAAAACTGAAGGAGGCTGAGGCAGAAGGAAATGTAAACAAAGTTAAATTTCTTCTAAACCTAAGTCTCACTAACAAGGACACTTCATAGGAGAAATGTGAAACTTTATCTCTAAACCTCCAAGATAGTGTCAGCGATCATTCCCAAGCATATGACACACTGATATACATTTAAAGGGTCTCATGAGAAAATTTTTATTACTACTAATAAATAACCTTTCTCCCAACAATAGCTAGCCCCTCTAGGTCCTGGAGACCTTGCTTCCAAAATTCCTTAGAGACTAACATCATCCCCTTTGTCCTCACCCACCGAAGAGTCCACTTCTACTCTGCCTTTAAAAACTCTGACTATAGTCTGGTTCGGGGTCCAAGTCCCTACTCCGCTATGTTGGGTATACTTGGGCCCAAGCTTAAGCTTGCTGAATAAATCCTCATGTGTTTACATCGGTGTTGGCTCCTTGGTGGTCTCTTGGATGCGAAAACTCGGGCACAACACCCTTTAGAAAAGCTGAACTTGGTCAATACAGACAACAACACAGGGCCGGAACTGAGAAAAGCATATTCCCATAAAAGGGACAAGTTGCAATAATACCACCTCATCAGCTTGAGCATCGTAATTTTCACAAAACCTTGTTTTAGCCATCTGAAACTCCTGCCAACGCTTCCTACCTGTTGTGGTGACTCTGGCTTGGTCCCTCATGCCCACTGGACACAGACACTCGGTGGCAGGTAATACCTTGGTTTTCTGAGTAATTAGAGGTTCCTGCGTGAAACAATGAATTGGAGGCACAAAAAGAATTTAAGGCACACTGGCTCTTTTGAAGATGGAGGGATCTACATGAGGAGGAATGGACGGTATTACAGGGCCAAGAGAGAGGGGTCCTAGACAGTCAGTGAAGAATGGTTTTGGTTTGCTACCTGAAATTTGAAATTGCCCACCCCCCACAAGTACAGAGAGGGCAAGCCGAGAGGGAAGGAAGAAGCAGCCCACTCCAGACCAGTAGGCAGCAGGTTTAACAAGCAATGGAACTTCTGAGGCTCGTCATGGGCAATTGCAAGGTGAGTAGATTCAGCAACTGCCCTCCAGAATCCTCTTTTTTTTTTTTCTTTTTTTTGAGATTTTTATTTATTTATTTGAGAGAGAGCACAAGCAGAGGGAGAGGGAGAAGCAGACTCCCCACTGAGCTGGGAGCTGGACGTGGGGACTCCTGCAACAGTTTTTCCCAATTTCAACATGCTTTGCATTTTTGCCCTTTGCCCTTTGTCCAAACTTTTTAATTCCACCTTCCTCGTTTCTCTCTAGGTTTATGCTTTTGCTGAAGTAAAAAAAAAAAAGCCATTTCTTTCTAGCATTTATTTAAGCGTTCAGTATTTGATTGGTGAACCACATAACACCAGTGTTTCAGACAGGGCTAGTTTCATAGTAAAGGCTCTGTATCAAATTTTATTGGGCTATAAGATATTGATGTCTATTGAATCATAAAATGCAACCACCATCAAATCAGGACCTGATAAATGTAACCAGTTGATGGCTGAAATCAATGTGAAAAAAGGCCCAAAGCGGTGATTATGAAAGCTATTGTTCATCAAATGATTCAAGACTCTTTCAATCCTCAATTCATTTATCTTCCTATCTGCACTCCATTTCCTATTTGACCCCAGTGAATCCCAGAACCCTTTTGTATTGCTTATGTGAAACAGAATAAAAAATCTGTTTCCAAAGGACTTCTGAGACTGGCAAAATAAATGAGACAATTAAAAAACCCATTCTGTAACCAAAGGGGAGGAAAAACCTGTAAAACAGGTAATGAAAAAAATCTTTCCAATTACAGATTCTAAAAGAAATATATATCTATGTATATATAATTTGATATATTCATTTACCATGGACTTTCCTTATCTATAAGTTTAAGTATCTGATTTTTCATTATAAAGAGCTAGTCTTTAAAAGGACATGGACTTTTTGAAACTAAAGTATGCCAGGAATTCTAGCAATTCCTGCTTTCAGGGCAGGTCTGGGGGGTTTGGGGTAGGGGGGAGCGCTGGTCCTATTTAATAGTTGGAGAAAATATAACTGCATGTCTATCTATTTCCATTATATAAGTCAATATTGCATAAAATGCCTTTCTCAACCCTGTAAGGATATAGCAGAAATGATCTGCAATGCCTGCCTCCTTAAAGGAGACTTTGAAAGATTCTTACTTTGTCTCCCTCATCTCCAGCACTCCTACTCCCTCTTCACTTTATCTCGTATGTGTTTCAGCTTAACCTGCAAGAAACTCTCTTGCAAACAGATTTACACACCTTTTCGACAAATAACAGGTATTTCTTTTATATCAATGAAATAAAAAAAAATTCTGATACCAAGACATTCTTGATGTAATTGTGATTTAAAAAAAAAAAAGTGCTTGGTGGGGTGCCTGGGTGGCTCAGTGGTCATGATCCCAGAGTCATGATCCCTTTGGCTCAGGTCATGATCCCAGAGTCCTGGGATCGAGCCCCGCATCGGGCTCTCTGCTCCACGGGGAGCCTGCTTCCCTCTTTCTCTCTGCCTCTCTGCCTACTTGTGATCTCTGTCTGTCAAATAAATAAATAAAACCTTTAAAAAAAAAAGTGCTGGGTTTTGAAGATTCAAAATTTAGTTTTCACTCACTTGCCAATATATCCAACAGAAATCTGTTTTTATGTGCGTGATTGTGTTGCATGTGCATTGTTGGGGAGGGAGAATGTTCTCTACCCTTCAAGACCTTTCTAGTTGGACCAAGAATCAAATTGACCTAAGACAGAATAATAGGAGAAAATCAAATTCAAAAGCGTACCTATTGATGGATAGCTGGAAGGCAGGCAGGCAGGAACAAGTCCACCCCACCCCCAAGAGGAAACCACCTTTAAAAGGATTTTACACCACCCTGGAAGAAGCCCCCCATCCTTGCCCCTGTGATAGGTGACAAACCTGATTGGATGACAGTCATTAGTTCATTAGATGAAAACAGCCTGCCAACCCTAAGGACCTATTTAGCCAGAGCACTTCCATCTGGTTAAACAATAATTTTGTTGTTTAAAACTTAAATTGTCCCTGCCCCCCTTCCCCCAGGGGACTTACTTAAAAACAAGTCCCAAAAACCAGTCCCAGGTAACAAAGCCCAAATACAAGGGTGGGTCAGGCCAGATGAAGACATCCTATGGGGGGGGGCATACTGTCTCCCTAGTTACCAAGGAGTATGGGCACTGCCCTTTGGGCACCTTTTGGGCGCCAATTCTGACCAAGGTGATAGGCTGGTTCAAATATCTACTAGGGTAAATTGTAATTCAATTGGTCACTTACGTGTGACCTAACATGACTGTGCAGCTTTCTCTGTGTGTTACAATTTCACTGGCCACCTGTGTGTGGCCAGGCCCAACCACATGGCCTTTGCCCTTAAAAGCTAGTCTGTGAAGCAGAGAGAGGTCTCCCTCTCTGTAAGAGGTGCGGCCCCGAATGTTCGGTCTGATTCTTGATGCTTGGCACGGAATAAAGCTTTGCTTGACCTTCACTTTATATCAGTCTCGCTCCTTTAATCATGGACCCATTATTGGGGGACCTAACACCAACATGGCCATAAAAACCCCTAGACTTAGAAACTTGGGTGGCAACCCTGTAGGGTCCCCGCCCTCCTCCTCAGGAACTTTGTACTATTACTTTGCTGTCGCTCAGTGAACCATCTTCTGCTGCCCACCAGTCTGCCTGGTCTACCTCTTCATTCTTTGAAGTGGTGTAACCAAGAACCTCGGGCACCAACAGAGAAAAAAGTTCTGAAACAGCACTAGAGAAGAACCTACATGGACAGGGAAATTCCAAAGACAAGGAACAGGAAGCTTCTAAGCCTGGAGAAGGGTCGAGTATGAGAATACAAAGCAGAGAAAGCCTATTAGCAAGAAGGTAAGAGGAGATGTTTGGAAAACAGGTTGCTTTCTTATGTAGATGATTTCTTCAATAAAGAGGAATCTCTGTTAATAACTCTCTTCCTGGTCCAGGCAAGCAGGTGAGGAGGACTTAAAGAGCTTTTCCTGATTTCCGGGGTTTTGCTTTCTTTTAACTCAAAATCAAGTTCATGCCAAAGTAGCCCATTGTGAGGCTGCTTTGATACTTAACGGTTCTCTCCCCTGAAACATGAAGTTTCACACATCAAGTGTTGAGCTGGTAGATTGTTTTTTTTGTTCCATCATATTGAACCAGTCTGTTAGTCAATTCAGTTTGACTCATTTAAGGGACAGTGATGCAGTTGTGTTCTCAAAGTGAGGCCCATGGTTCAAGAAATTGGATATTGAAAAGACATTTCTATGGAAACCAAGGAAAAACAATGGATAATGATTGAATCAAAATATAGATCAATTTCTGAGCTCTGAGGATAGCCAGTGGAGACTTCTAGATGCCAAACTCTGAAGCATATTCAGATAGAGTAAGAGTAGACAATAGCAATCTGACTGATCTTCCTGGTTTGTGGTTCAAAGGTGGCTGGTTATCTTTGAGTGGCCCACAGCACAACAGGCATGACGAATGTCTTATGCATGACCTATTGTGATCTTTCTGAAGTTGACATCACATTTTCATATTTAGTTTTCAGGACTTCAGGGAAAAGAGCCATTTCAGTTCTCAAATATATCCAACTCAGAAAAGAGAGAGAAAAATGAACAACAGTTTGAAGAGTTGTAGTCATATATTGGATGAAACTAGAACTCAGGGCTTAATCCAGTTTATAATAAATGGTAGTCGATTCTAATATTTACACAGATATGTTGTTAAAACTTTTTTCTCTCTGTACAATCACCCTCCTTCCTACCAAAGAACCAAGTTATTATTCATTTGCTTACAAAATATATCTAGTTTAAAGAAAAAAAATCTTGGCCTGATCCTATAGGTGAGTGGAACAAGAATAGTGGTTCACCATACAGGCTCTTTAAAACATGTTTTATGGGGTGGGGTGGGGGGAGGTGCCTGGGTGTCTCAGTGGGTTAAGCCTTTGCCTTCAGTGCAGGTCATGATCTCAGGGTCCTGGGATGGAGCCACATCGGGCTCTCTGCTCAGGGGGAAGCCTGCTTCCCTCTCTCTCTCTCTCCTTCTGCCCCTCCACACTCCCCTCACTTGTGTTCGCGCTCTCACTCAAATAAATAAATAAATAAAATCTTTAAAAATAAATAAATAAAACCTGCTTTGCTGGAATTTTTCATGAGGCATCTCTAGATTGAAATTTTAAAAGCCTCTTGAGGTTAGAGGCCAAGCCAAATACTTGCATAAAAACTTCACCTGCAATACCAGTAGATTTGGGTGAACTCCTCTCTTCTTGAAATCCCCAAAATATTCTGAGCTTTTTGCATCTGCCAAGAAGTGACTTCCTTTACTCACCTGTTAAGGCAGCTGGGAACTTTGTAAGCAAGGTATTAGGCTGAGATTTCCAAGGGTCTTTATTGGGACCATAAAGTCAACATTAGTTCCTTTAAGCTCATATCTGAGTCTATGCATGTCTTTCCCACATATGACATTCTAGTCAAAGACTTGGTAATACAGCCAATGTTTCCAATTGTATCCTATTAGGAGAACTAATTCTTTTTTTTTTTTTTTTAAGATTTTATTTATTTATTTGACAGACAAAGATCACAGGTAGGCAGCAAGGCAGGCAGAGAGAGAGGAAGGGAAGCAGGCTCCCTGCTGAGCAGATAGCCTGATGTAGGGCTTGATCCCAGGACCCTGTGATCATGACCTGAGCCGAAGGGAGAAGCTTTAACCCACTGAGCCACCCGGGCACCCCCGGAAAACTAATTCTTATTGAATGTATGCAAATACATATATTGCCATTAAAAAATATAAGAATACTCACTGCAAGTTTTGGAATTCTGGAGGGTTTAGGTAGGGAGAAAGAAAAGTTTCAGCTTTGCTTACAATATAATATATCAAATGGCTATAAGGTCAGTTTGTTAGTGAGTCCTCTTGTTCAACTACAAACCACAAAAGTTAAAACCAGAGATGGACCAAACTACTTAACTCATGCTCTAAAATTCATTGCTCTTATTCCTTATTGCACTGTCTTGAGGCATTGAAGATGCTTTGCATTGATCAGCATATTCCAACTGCTATGAGAAAAGCCCCAACAGCAACAGAATGCCTAGAAGATCACATCCCACATGTCCTCTTCCTGGCTCATGATCACAACTGAAGACCTATGACCCCACACGTGACCATGTGCTCTCTTGCACATACCCCCATCACTGACCTCTACTTTTAAAACTCTAGGTGTCCATCTTGCTGGTGGAGAATTTTGTTGTTAAGTTTTGAGCCTGCTACTTCTTCTGGCTGCTGGCACCCAAAATAAATTTTTCTCTTTCTCTTTTCCAAACCCTCATCTTTTGAGTTATTGGTTTCTCTTCCAGTGAGTTTTATCTGAGCTTTGTTTGGCAACAGAGTTGGCAAACCCAGACAGGAGCTATGCTTCTGATTTTTCCAGCCCCCTCAGAATTCCCCAGGATGGAGCAGTTGGCCATGGAAGTGTGCCAGAGCTCACCCATTCATATCCTGAGTTAGTGACTATGATAGATTGATTGGTCATAGTTTTTGGCAAGCCAGCCTGGAAGGATATGCTGCTTGGTGCAGTAACCACCTTCACAGACTCCCGATCAGGAAAGTGCCTCAACCCCTCCCAGCCTCACAGGGGTGGCCAAGGGGTAGTTCCCTATCCTCCCCTTGCTGATGCAGCTGCTACTTTGCATTCAGTTTGAAAAAAGAAACAGATTTGGGAAGCATCAGCTTCATTCTTCCTAGGAAATAGTATTGGTGTGCTTGCCAGAATCCTCTGATTTCCACTTTTGGGCTAAACCCTCTAACGCTTGGTACCAAGTAAGGTGAAATAATGGTATAAGACTAAGGAGTTTGGCTTCTCTTTTCCAGAATTTGGAGAAGTACTCCATTTGGTTTGGTTTCTTTCATTTCCTACTCATTCCGTTCTTCTCTTTCCGGGATGGGAAATGCTACTTTCATCCCTTCCAACAGTCCCTTGGGGCACATTTGGCAGCATGGTCTCCATATAGCTTATAATCCTATGACTAAAAAGAAGATGATTTTTTTTACTGCAACACTGCATGGCACATGGATTTACTAGAATCAGAAGAAAAACAGCCTTTGAATGGGTCTGTAAATTGCCATACTACCCTTCAATTAGAATTATACTGTCCAAGATCTGGTAAGTGGGATAAAATTCCATATACTCGGGCTTTTATTGTGTTATATAAAATAGATTCAGTGGAGAAAACCTCTACGTTCATGACCCAAAGAGAGCCAGAGGTTAAAGTATGTGAGGATAGTAGGCCTACTGAGGAAAAATAAAATGAGGAACTCAGCTTGTTAACAATCTTTGAAACCTCCTGCCCCATGAATTCTACTGGCTCTAACCACAGATAACCAGAGCCCGATCTGACTTAGTTTCTCCCCCACGTCATTATATCCTCAGGCCAGGAATGGTCTCCATTTTTAAGACCCACCAGAGCACCTAATTTGGGCAGGAGACACCCTGATTTGGAACAGGGCAATTTCCTTTGCAGCAATATCCTCTAGGGAAGAATCCCCAGCGATAGCCTGCCAGATATTATTGGACACACAGTCCTTTCTCTAACTCAGACCTTTTACATTGGAAAAATTCAAACCCTACTTATAGGGGATCTTCAGAAAATGTCTGAATTGTTCACTATTTTTTTTTTTTTTGCCACTCATAAGCTTACTTGGGCAGATATGTAGACTGTTTCTTCTTCTTTTTCTTCTTCTTAAGATTTTATTTATTTATTTGACAGAGAGATCACAAGTAGGCAGAGAGGCAGGCAGAGAAAGAGGGGGAATCAGGCTCCCTGCTGAGCAGGGAGCCCAATGCGGGGTTCAATCCCAGGACCTGAGATCATGACCTGAGCTGAAGGCAGAGGCTTAATCTACTGAGCCACCCAGGTGCCCTGACTGTTTCCTTCTTACAGCCAATGAGCAATGTCTGGTGATTGATAAAGCATGTGAGGAGATTGGCATCTGTATGATAAAAATCCAGGTAATACATCATTACTGGGAAGGACAATCCCAGTGGTCAAAACTGGTTGGGACCCAAATATTGCTGAAGAACTGGTTCATTTGAACCATTATCAAAGTGTATGTTAGTAGGATTGAGGCAAGGGGTCTGAAAGCAAAAAAGTCCTAATAAAGTCCAGGAAATTCAACAAAAAATGAAGATCCCTCTGAGTGTCTGGAGAGGATTTATCAAGTTTACTGAAAATATACTGATGAGGATCCTGAGGCTCCCAAAAATCTGAGAATGGTCAATATGCCCTTTCTTGGAGAAAGTGTCCCTGATATAGGAAAGAAGGTACAGAATGTCAAGGGAGCAGTTGGTATGAACTCTTAGTTGGTGGACATTGCTTTTAAGGTATTCAGTTAGGGGCACCTAGTTGGCTCAGTTGGTTAAGCATCTGACTCTCAATCTCAGCTCAGATCTTGATCTCAGGATGGTGAGTTCAAGACTGTCATTGGGCTCCATGCTTGGTGCAGAACCTACTTTTAAAAAATAGATATTCAATTATAGGGATAAAAAGCATACGAAACAGGCTACGCTGTTTCTTACAGCCCCACCACCCTAGAAGGGCCAAACCCAGAGGAAGAGAAAAAAACCCCTCTCTGTTGATCAGTACATCTACTACAGGGCACAAGCACACTGGAAAAGAGAGTGTCCAAACTTAAAGTGGTGAAAATGGATTAAAGGTGACCACAGAAGTAGATGGCCTCTTGGGTCGCAGAAAAGGATGAGGACTGAGGTCATCCAGCGCCTCTACTGTCTAGAACGGCTCTGATTTCCATCTCCCCACCGGAGCCCTGGGTACAACTGACAGTGGGGAACCAGTTGGTTGACTTCCTAGTCAATACAGGCACCAATGATTCAGTTTTAAATTGGAAGTTGACAAAGGAAAACAGCAGTTTTGTAGCTGTTATAGTTATAACCGGGCAGCCCCAATGTCATCTGCTGTAATCCTTAGAACGTCAAAAGGTGGAGAAGAGACATTAAAACACAGTTTCTGGTATATACGTGATTGTCCCATCCCACTGGAGGGGAGAGGCCTGCTATGCAAATTAAATGCCCAGATAACATTCTTGTCCAAACAACAGTAGTTCCACTTACAGGTGCCTCATGAGCAAGCTCTTCATTTCCAGGTGCTCCTCACTCAACAGGACAGAAATGAAGAAGAGTTGTTTCTACCTAAAATCTATGAAAATGTAAGTAATGCCATGTGGGCTGATGGAATACCATGAAAAGAAAAGAATGCTACCCATCCATGTACAATCAAAATCACATGCAAAAATAGTCCGTAAGAAACAACACCTTTTAAAAATGGAAGCACAGGGCACCTGGGTGGCTCAGTGGGTTAAGCCGCTGCCTTCGGCTCAGGTCATGATCTCAGGGTCCTGGGATCGAGTCCCGCATCGGGCTCTCTGCTCAGCAGGGAGCCTGCTTCCTCCTCTCTCTCTCTGCCTGCCTCTCTGCCTACTTGTGATCTCTCTCTGTCAAATAAATAAATAAAATCTTTAAAAAAAAAAAAAGGAAGCACAGAAGACTATCCAGCTATTTTATCTAGGTTTTTATTTTTTATTTTATTTTTTATTAAAGATTTTATTTATTTATTTGACAGACACAAGTAGGCAGAGAGGCAGGCAGAGAGAGAGGAGGAAGCAGGCTCCCCGCTGAGCAGAGAACCTAATGTGGGGCTCAATCCCAGGACCCTAGGATCACAACCTGAGCCAAAGGCAGAGGCTTTAACCCACTGAGCCACCCAGGCACCCCTTATCTAGGTTTTTAAAACATGGTCTCATCAGATCCTGCTGATCCCTATACAATACACCCAAACTTCCGGTTGAAAAGCCTTATACAGACAAGCATCAGTTTGTGCAGGACCTTAAGACATTTAATGATGCTGGGCAGAATATTCACCCTACTGTACTAAATCTGTATGTCCTCCTGACCATCATACTGGAAAATTGTGGCTGGTTTTCTGTTATAGACTTAAAAGTGCCTTTTGGGGGGTTCTATTGGATTCTGATCTCAGCTATTGTTTGCCTTTGAATGACAGGATCCAAAAACTAAAACCATTTCCCAATATCATTAGACCATATTACCTCAAGTGTTTAAGAATTTGCTTTATTTGGCAATGTACTGGCCAAAGATTTAAGAACACTACAAGAATATCAAGGAATACTCTTCCAGTACATGGATAATTGTGATGAGGGAGCAGGAGGCTGGCTGAGGACAGAGTAGAAGCTGGCGCCTTGCACCCCCTCTTCAGCCGCTCCCCTCCATATGTGTAGCATTCCTCAGGCACCCCTGACTGCCATAAAATGATAAATAGTTAACTTGCAGGGATCGCAATCCTGCAGAACAGGAATCGCCCTTGCTCTACAGATGTCCTGGAGATCTAAACAGGGAGGTTACCTTATCAATAGCACAAATTTCCAGAGGCAAATAACTCTCATTTCCTGAAGCCCTAATGTCCCCCTCCTCACGATAAACTGGAGGAGACTGAGATAGAAGGGAATGTGAATGACAGCAGGGTCATAATACCCCACTAAGAATCTCCTAACTATCTTGATGTTAATGCCTGACCTAAAAACGACATTGATCAAGCCATAAGGGCAAGGACTCCCCCCGGCACCTTGTAGGCCCACCTTAGCACGTGAGAGCTCTGTCGAAATCTCCCATCCCTTCACCACCTCCCCCCAACCGCAAGGTATATAACACGCCTACCCTAACAACTCGGGGCAGCCGCATCTCCGCCTGCCCACAGGTCCTCTCCCCGTGCTCTAATAAACCACCTTTTTGCACCAGAGACGTCTTAAGAATTCTTTCTTTAGCCGTCGGCTCCGAACCTCACCCCACCGAACCTCACCTAGGTTCTAGAACTTCATCAATTGGATGATCACCAGCCCTGATTTTGAACATGGTCTCTCAAACACAATCCTGATATTAAACCACCTGGCAACCTGGGTATAAAGTATTTCTTCAAAAGGCCTGGATATGTAAACCACAGGTGTCCTACTTAGGCTTCCAGATAAGTCACGTGACTCATAGCTTAATAACGGATCAGAAACAAGCCATTATTAACATCAAACTGCCCCCAAATTGGAGGCAATTCTGTGGATTTTTAGGAATGGCAGGTTTTTGTCATATTTGGAAATGTAATTTTGGCTTAATATTTAGGCTCCTTTATAAATCTCTTAAAGAAACAGACTCAGATCTTATGATTTAGACATCTGGGTGCCAACAAGCTTTTAATTCATTAAAAGAAAAACTGATGACAGCACCTGCCCTGGGCCTGATGAATCCAAATAAACCTTTTAAGCTATATGTTCATGAAAGAGTCTAGGACTAGGTGTTGGGGAATACTCCAAACTCATTGCCTATTTTCTTTTGCTTTCTTTTTTAAAAGATTTTATTTATCCATTTGAGAGAGAGTGAGAGAGAGTATGAGAGGGGAAAAGGTCAGAGTTAGGAGCAGACTCCCCACTGGGAGCCCGATGTGGGACTCGATCCCAGGACTCTGAGACCATGACCTAAGCTGAAGGCAGTAGCTCAGCCAACTGAGCCACTCAGGTTCTCTCATTGCCCATTTTTCTAAGCAATTGGATGCAAGTACAAAAGGTTTGTGCCCCAACCCCCATTGGTGGCTCAGTCATTGAGTGTCTGACTCTTGATTTCAGCTTGGGTCATGATCTCAGTGCTGCGAGATCAAGCTCATCAGGCTCCATGCTCAGCACACAGTCTACTTGGGATTCTCTCTCTCCCTCTGTCCCTCCTCCTATTTTCTCTCTCTTTCTCTCTCACAAATAAATAAATAGATAAAATCTTTTTTAGAAGATTTTATTTATTTACTTGACAGAGATCACAAGTAGGCAGACAGGCAGGTAGAGAGAGAGGGGGAAGCAGGCTCCCTGCTGAGCAGAGAGCCTGATGCGGGCCTCGATCCCAGGACGCTGTGACCATGACCTGAGCCGAAGGCAGAGGCTTTAACCCACTGAGCCACCCAGGAACCCCTAAATAGATAAAATCTTAAAAAACAAAAAAGTTTTGGGGGAAAAAAAAGTTTGTCCCCCGTGTTTTCGAGCAGGGACAGCTACTTGTGACATACTCAAGCTGAATGTTTACTTTCAGAAAGCCCATAAATGTATTTGGACTATATCAAGTTTTAACATTATTGGAGCAAAAGGGCAGTATTGGATTACTGCAGAGCACCTAGGCACATATCAGGTTATCATCTATTGGATAATCCCAATGTAACCCTAAGTTTTTCAGGGATATAAACCCCACCACTTTGTTTCTAATAGTAGAGGACTCAAAGGAAGAATATGACTGTTTGGAAACTCTCAAGGCTGTTTTCTCAGGCAAGATGGTTTAACAGATCAGTGTCTATAGGATATGGAATGAGACCTATTCAGTGATGGTACCAGCTTCATGGACAATGGCGAATGAAAAGCCAGATATGCCATAGCCACCATGGAAAAGGTAATAGAGGCTAAGGCCCTCTTCCTGGAGAATTCTGTCCAAAAGACCAAGCTAATTGCACTTACTTGGGCCTTGCAGCTATCTTCAGGATAAAAGGTGAAAATTTATATAGTTTCTTTTTTTTTTAAGATTTTATTTATTTATTTGACAGATCACAAGTAGGTAGAGAGGCAGGCAGAGAGAGGTGGGGAAGCAGGCTCCCTGCTGAGCAGAAAGCCTGATGTGGGCTCAATCCCAGGACCCTGAGATCATGACCAGAGCTGAAGGCAGAAGCTTAACCCACTGAACCACCCAGGTGCCCAAAAATTTATATAGTTTCTAAATATGCCTTTCATGCCCATGACACTGACTGGAAAGAAAGGGGTCTCCTTACTTCAAAGAACAAGGATGTTAAATATTTTCTGGAAATCTTGGCTTTGTTAGAAGCAGTGGCATTAACATCTGTGGTGGCTATTATGCATTGCCCAAGCCATCAACAGACCCATTCTTACTAAGCAAAAGGGAACCAAGCTGCAGATAAAGCCTCCAGGACAGCAGCAATCAAAACTTGACCATTCCTTGGAACATTGATCCCTAGTTTTGACTTAAGTAGATTTAAACCCTGCTACACCAAGGCCAATGAAAAGCATGCCTGCAATTGGGGTTTTACTAAATGGGATGACACCTCTACTTGGAGATTCAATATATGTGGTCTGATTGTCTTACCAGAAGTGCTCTTTTACTGGGTCCTTAAACATCCGCATGAGAGCACCCACTATGGACAACATGCCCTACTGGATATAGTACACCCTCATTTATGTAGAACATGTCTCCAAAAGATGGAACTGTAAATAACTTTCAGTTACCCCTTTTATGTCTGGAACAATCCTAAGACTCTATTCAGGGCCATACCCTTTTAAAGACTGGCAAGTAGATTTTATCCAAATGCCTAGGGCAACAAGAGATTTTATGTACTTACTTGTGTTTGTTATACCTTCCCTAGATGGGTTGAGGCTTTACCCACACAAATGCGGAGAATATCTATAGTAGCTCCAGTTCTAAAGGATTTGATATGCAGCTATATCAAAGTGATAATGGTCCTTTATACATTCCTGAAGTCACTTAGCAAGTATGTAGAATGCTACAGATAAAATGGAGATTCCATGCTTCATGGAGACCACAGTCAATGGGAAAAACAGAAACCGAACCATACTTTGAAAAAGACAATTGCAAAGTTGTATCAAGAAACTCAGGGACTACTGAGTGGCTCAGTCATTTAGGTGATGACCATGAGGTTTAGAGATTGGACCTTGCATCAGGCTCCATCGGGGCACACCAACAGTCTGTTTCTTTTTTAGCTATGGACATATTCAGAGCCAGGTTCAGGTGGACAGAGACCAGATGGAATGAGCTGTCCTTTTGGTGGGCTGATTCTTGCTAAAACCAGAAGGGGACTCTACCTTTCGTCTTTGTGCTCTGGATGGGTTTGTCTTTATTTGTAAATTATATGGAGTCCCCTGGGCCACAGACTGTGTTATAAATTCTTCCATCCCAGAACAGTGTCCTCTGGACACCTTGGTGATTCCCCTTTCCCTTCACCCTGCTAATGAATCTAAACATTGGACTAGCTCCCTAAAATTATTTACCAGACGAATTTGTGATCTCCCAGGTGACATCCCCTGACATTCCCTGATGGAAATGAATATTTCTTTGGTTATATGTTGTTGCTGTGGTGCCCAGTAACATGTGCTTTGCAATATGTCCCAAACTCTGACCATCCTGCCTGACAAAACTGCCAGATCCTTGCCTAACTTAAAAAAATCATTAGATTCCCTTGCTAAAGTTGTCTTGGAAAAACATATGATCCTAGATTATATCCTAGCTGAATAAGAGGGAGTTATGCATTGTTGCTAATTTATCTCACTGTATGTGCTCCTATTAATACCTCATTAAAGGTAGAAGCTAGCATCAAGAAAATCAGACAATAAGGTATATAGTTACATCGAACCTTGGACCAGCACATCCCTTTCATGGATGGAGTAGGGGAGGGAATCAGAGATTGGTTTTCACATTTATTTTCATGGATACCAACCAGTATCAAGTCTGTCCTCACAGGAATGATCAAAATGAACTTGATTTTTCTACTCTCAGTAGCAGGGTTCTATTTGAGATTCAGACTCGTCTTATGGTGTCAGTAAGTTATTAATTAGGCAGGAACAATTAATATAGCAACAGATATATTCCATTCACTCAAAAAACCCCTTTCTTTGCCAATGGTACAGTAAGAAATAGCCAGACTGGGAATGGCAGGTGAGGGGGGCATACTCCTACAGAAACTGAAGGAAATACTGACAGCAAGGATTTGTCAATGAGCCCTCTTGCTCAAGTACAGACCCCTACAGTTAAAACCACAAATAGATAAGATACCTTAATTCAGTCTCTAACTAAAACCCATCGTTCTTATTTCTTATCACATGTTCTTGAGGCATTGATGAAGACATTTTTCATGACTGGAACATTCCAACCACCAGACCAGAAAAGCCCTGATACCAACAGAATGCCTAGAAGACCACATTCCATATATCTCCTTCCCTGCTTCACCTACTGAATGTACACCAAACCCCACCCATGATCACACACTCCCTGCCTGTTCTCTTGCACATTTCCCACTGAACCTCTCCCCATAAAACTCTGTCCATCTTGCAGGTGGAGTGGTTGGTTGTTAAGGCTTAAAGCTGCCATCTCTTCCGACTAATGGCACCCAAAATAAATTTCCCCTTTCTCTTTTCCAAAACCTTGTTTCTTGAGTTAATGGCTTCTCCTACCATGGGTTTTATCAAGTTTGTTTGGCAACAGTATTGGTAAACCCAGTCAGGAGTTGTGCTCTCAATTTATCCAGCCCCCTTAGGATTTCCTGGGACAGAGCACTTGGCCACCGTAGTGCACCAGGGCTTACCTGTCCCTTTCCTGAGATAACAGCCATGATAGATCAATCAGTAACAAATTAGCTTAAGAGAAACAGTTTCCTTAAACCTAGAAAAACAAAGCATTTAAAAAATCAGAAATTTTTAAACAAAAAGCTATAAAAATTATAATTATTTTCCTCAGTTTACTTAGTCCCAAGTATTAATTTGTATTTTGCTTGAATCCAGATTAGAAATTCTTACCTAGTTCAGTTTTATAATCCCACGGTTTATCAGAAACCTGTACGCACAAGTTCTGAGTCTTACTGAGTCTTACTGAAGATGAAATATTTGCAATAGCATCAGAGTAAAACAGTACCTGTACATGGCAAGACTTAAAAATGGCCATGGTTGAGGCACCTGGGTAGCTCAGTCAGTTAGTTAAGCATCTGACTTGATTTTGGCTCAGGTCATGATCTCAGGGTTGTGAGATCAAGCCCCATGTCATGCTTTGCAGTTAGCTTAGAGTCTGCTTGAAGATTTTCTCTCCCCTCTCCCCTTCCCTCTGCCACTCCTCCAGCTCTGCTCTCTATCTCTAAATAAATAAATAAATAAATTCCTTTAAAAAAAAAAGATTTTATTTATTTATTCGACAGACAGAGATCACAAGTAGGCAGAGAAGCAGGCAGAGAGAGAGAGAGAGAGAGAGAGAAGAAGTCTCCTCGCTGAGCAGAGAGCCCGATATGGGGCTCGATCCCAGGACCCTGGGATCATGACCCCAGCCAAAGGCAGAGGCTTTAACCCACTGAGCCACGTGGGCAACCGGGCTCCAAACAAATTCCTTTTTTAAAAAGGAGCTGATTAGAGTTCATTATGATGCTACTGGCAAGGATATTTGCTTTTTTTTTTTTTTTTTTTTTTAAGATTTTATTTATTTATTTGACAGAGAGAAATTACAAATAGGCAGAGAAGCAGGCAGAGGGGGGGCGGGGAAGCAGGGTCCCCGCTGAACAGAGAGCCCGATGCGGGGCTCGATCCCAGGACCCTGTGATCATAACCTGAGCTGAAGGCAGAGGCTTAACCCACTGAGCCACCCCAGGCACCCCAGGATATTTGCTTATTTATGTGACATACAACACTTCAATATTACATCAGGACATATCATATTTCTAGAATTTCTAGAACAATTATTTTAACAACATATCTACAAAGTGAATTTTTTTTTGAGAGAGCACATGCATGCATGTGTTGTGGGCAGGGGTAGTGGCGGAGAGAGAGAGAGAGGGAGAAATCCTTTTTTTTTTTTGAGAGGGAGAAATCTTTTTTTTTTTTTTTTTGTAAGATTTTATTATTTGACAGACAGAGATCACAAGTAGGCAGAGAAGCAGGCAGAGAGAGGAGGAAGCAGGCTCCCTGCTGAGCAGAGAGCCCGATATGGGGCTGGATCCCAGGACCCTGAGATCATGACCTGAGCCCAAGGCAGAGACTTTAACCCACTAAGACAGCCACCCAGGCGCCTTAATCTGTTGTTTTTTTTTGTTTTTTTTTTTTTTTTTTGACAGCTTTGCAACAGAGATGCCATGAACTTATGTGACTACTCATTAAACACAGGTAGAATGAAGGTCTTGCTCTTAATGCATAACACTAGGGACATTCTTTATTTCAGTTAAACTAACAATCTTAACTTAGTTTCAGTTCCAAATGTATTCCCAGATCATGTGAACTTTGGGTTAGTTTTTATCTTTCTGAGTTTCAGAATGCCCTTATAAGTGCTTGCCTTCAAACCAACTAAATAGGGCTCTTTTACAAATGAATTTTAGCAATACCATCCAGAGGTAGAGAAAATATCACACATTTATAATATATATAGATACACACACAGACAAGATGCAAATAATTTTTATAGCTTTTGTTTTTACTGATAGTTGTGGGAAGGACATTAAAGGGCCAATTTCCAGCACTTCCCTCCTTTTTTTTTTTTTTTTTTTTTTTTTTACATTCTGAATATCTTTAAGTTCTCCCTAATTCTTTGTATTTCAAAGAATGGCTCTCAAGTCCCAGAGAAGATGGTGGTAAGGGGATTTACATCGCAAATGCACAAATAGCCACATTTTCTCCAAGGTGGAGATTTGGTGCATAACTGTCTTTTATAGGGGATGTTAGTGTTTGGGCATAAGAACCCTTCTAGCAGTTTATATTTCTAAAAAGACTTTTCTCCCCATATTTTTTTCAGTCTTAGACAATGGTGGACTGTTTATATTTCAAAGATATTAGATTCATAATTTTAAGGAACAAAGTACAATTTTTTCCCTTACAGTTTTAGGGTAATTGCAATTTAAAATTTACCATGTGCCCACCTAATATGAACAAATTTTTCCCAATATTTTGATTTTTCATAATATCCACAAACATTATTTAAGAGGAATAAGCATGGTTGGGGGATTGGTAAAGATAGGTGGACTCGACTTGTTCCTAGAGTTGCATTTCTGGTTTTGTAGAGATTTGTAAAACAAGGAGATATTTCTGATTCCCCAAAGAGCTAGATTATAGCCTAAATATCAAGGGACTGGCCTGCCTTTTTAACTAAACCTGCGTCTTTATATTAGGGATATTTTAAACTAAAATGGGAATCAAAAGATTTTTTATCTTTGTGAAGTCTGTATAAAGCATTTCAACCAAAGCCTTCTTTCTGGATACACAATTCAACCTTGGCTTCTATTATGCCCTGAATATTGGCCTTTTGCAGATCTTCTGTAGGAGGACCTAGAAGAAATTTTAGTTTTATTTCCTCTGTGAAGGGGGGTAGTGAATAGTCATTAACCTTCCAAATTTCTCTCTAAATTTGTTAGGATGTTTTCAGAGTAAAGGTAAAGGGCTTTGTAATTTAAAAGATTTTGCTAATATCCAGGAGACTTGAATTATTTTGCACTAGGGAGGGAGTGTCTAGGATACACCTGCAAAGGGTATCGCATAAGAATGCCTGAAACTGGGAAGCCTGGCTGGCTCAGTCCTTAAGCATCTACGTTTGGCTCAGGTCATGATCCCAGGGTCCTAGATGGAGTCCTGCTCCCCGCTCAGTAGGGAGCCTCTTTCTCTTTCTCTCTGTCTCTTGTGAATAAATGAATAAATAAGCTAAAAAAAGGGAAAAAAAAGAAAAAAGTAAAAAAAAGGAACGCCTGAAGTTGGCAGAGCCCGATTATAGATCCCTGCTAAGTATTAGCAAAGTAAGCCTAATTGCCAGTCTCAAGTGCTTCTGATTTCCTGGCTTATCACCTTTTACATGAGCAACCAGTATACAATGAACCTAGAGAACAGGTCTGAGTGTTCCCTGTAAATCTTGTAGGGAAAAGTAAGTTAAAACAGTTAGATGAGGGGCACCTGGGTGGCTTAGTCAGTTAAGCATCTGCCTTCAGCTCAGGCCATGATCTCAGGGTTCTAGGGTCAAGCCCCAAGTCAAGCCCAGAGTCAAACTCTCTGCTCAGCAGGGAGCCTGCTTCAGGATTCTCTCTCTCCCTCTGCCCCTGCCCCTCTGCTTGCTCTCTCTCCCTCTGAAATAAATAAGTACATCTTTTTTTAAAAGTGCCTTAAACACACACACACACACACACAGATGAGGCGGATTTTAAGGGGGAATTTACATTGTATCTGGATATTTATTAAGTCTTATGTCTAATTTCTGTGATTTTTATCTTGTCAAGGGAATCCCTAAGGCTAGTCATTACATTAAGACAATTAAGAGCTCTCTATAAGAAATAGTTTTCTTTTACATATAGGCAATTTAAAGGATCCCTCCTGTGGCCATTGACAAGTAGGATCTAAACTTTAATGGCTTAACCAAACACATAAGAGGCATCCAAGGAGGGGGGGCATAGATGATAAAGCCCCCCCAATCCAAAAGTTTACTCACAAAAATTAGTCTAAGAAAGTAGAAGCCTTTGTTGCACAGGTGGTAAGGATGGTGTAGAGAAAACAGTGTTTCTCGTCTCCCACAAAAATGTGAGACACCTCCAGTCAAAGCCGAGCTAATCTGGGAAACTGGGTAGGCGATATCAGAATGGGACTTTCCTGCACTAATCAAGCAATGAAGGTTGAGATGACAAAGGTTCCCACAGGCTGGAACCTTACGATAAACAACCCTAAGAGCTGGCACAGCTGGAATGGGGGGAGCAGGGGAAAGACAGAGTCAGAGTCAGATTCTCAGTCTGTTGGACTGGCCACTAAGGTACACCCCAATAAGTGCACCATCTGGATGGTGGAGACAATAGACAATGTTCTCATTAGTCAAGCTAAAAAAAGACAAGCTCTTAGGATATAGAAAAAGGTGTGAGGAAATCATATGCACATTATCAGCCCTGGTTAAGCCTTGGTTCTCCTGAAGCCAAACTAATACTAAAAAGGGTCGTGCCATGGGCCTGGAGACTGTGTTGTTTTACAGTGTACCTTATTGCACTAAATGTTCTAGAGGGTAACCTAGTGTCATTTCTTATAACCCATTTGATGACCAACTTGTCCTGTCACAGGCATCTTCTTGAAGGGGTGAGGACTCTAATAGCTTTCAAATGCTTGACTTGTGCCCACCACTTTTGCAGTTTTGGCTTCTAAGATGTCCTTCAGCAACTGATGACAAACAACATAAAAACAGACAAAAGAAAACAAAGTCTGGGAGGAAATGGATCAGTAACCAAAGAGTACTCTATCAAATTCAACCAAAACTCCTTTACCTGCCTATGATGATGCCTTTTTGTCGCTGTGGTTAAGTGGATGATTAAATATTGTTCCATAATGATCTGTCATCTTATTCAGACTTTTGATATTTTTTTACATATTTCCCCAAATCAAATTCTAACAGGAAGTCTTTTGACCATAATCTACCTGAAATTTCCAGCAGGTGCCCGGAACATTTTAAGAAAAACATTTTGTGAGAAATTAAACTAAGTAGACTTATTGGGCATGTAAAATTACATGGGAAACACTGTCCAATAAGTAATATTAAACTCTTTAGAGTATATTTGTGCAGATATGAAAATAAGTTTTCTTTTTTTTTTCTATATAAGTGTTCTAACATTACTTGAAACTCCCAGCAATCTGATGTCCTGGTATGTTATTCTCTTGAAGTGCTGTGTGTAAAAAACATAACCAAATTTCCTTGTCAATTGCATTACAATGAACTCTAATCAGATCTGTAACCATGGCCATTTTTAAGTTTTTTATCATTTATAGACAGTTATACTTTTACTCAGAAGCCTCTATATAAGTTTTCTGCAAATGTGTTTCATTCATCTTCAATGAGACTCTAGGAAAAAACTCCAAGTACAGGTTTCTGATAACCTTAAGATCATAAAACTGAACTAGATAACAATTTCTGGAACTAGTGAAAAATTGGATTCAAGCAGAATAAGAATTAATAACATAGGATTGAATGAACTGAGGAAGATAATTGTGCTTTTTATGACTTCTTGTTTGAAACATTGCTGACTTTTTAAAAATGTCTTATTTTTCCCAGATTTAATAAAACCTTTCCTCTTAAAGCTAATTTGACTTACAGCACTTTGATAAAACATACCTTTGTGAACAAATTGAAACATTTATCTTTTCCTCCTACCTGAACCTTCCAGAATTCAAAAACTCTCAGTGAGTACTCTTATATTTTTATGAAAATATATTTATTTGCATAAGTTCAATAAGAATCTGTTCTCTCTTTTTTTTTTAAGATTTTGTTTATTTGACAGAGAGAGACACAGCAAGAGAAGGAACAGAAGCAGGGGGAGTGGGAGAGGGAGAAGCAGGCTTTCTGCTGAGCAGGGAGCCCAATGTGGGGCTCATTGTGGGGCTTGATGTGGGGCTCAAAGCCAGGACCCTGGGATCATGACCTGAGCTAAAGGCAGACGTCCAATGGACTGAGCCACCCAGCTGTCCCCACTCAGTTCATATCTTGGTAATAAGTAAGGTGATCATCCACAACAGCTTACTAAGTGTGATTCCAATGGACTAAAATACTTATTATTCCACTTAAATGCACTGTATTAGAAGGACATGAAAAAGAGTTCACTATATTCTTTTAACTCTTCTTTAATGAGTTATTGCAGATGGAAGCAATCAGTTGATGAAATCAGTTCGTTTGGCAGTCCAATTATAAATATATTCCAAAAGCAATCTACATAAATGGAAAATATATACTGTATCTTACTAAGGCTAGGACCCTATAAAAGCTAGCTTTGTCATTTGGAATTTGACCCCAAATTGCAGGTGAGTAATAGGGAAAGCACTCAACTGAGAGGTCCCAATTACTGACTGTATCTTAATAATAGTTACCAGTTACTGATTACTTAAATTTTCTTTTCATTTAACAAATACTTACATGGTCCTTACTACACAGTAAGGCATGTATTTAGGTCCTTTATGAAAAATAATCCTTTTAATCTTCCATAAATCCCTATAGAGTTACTCTTATTATACTTGTATTACAGAAGAGGAAACTGAAGCACAAAAAGGTAAAACACATTGCTTCAGGTTATACTGCTAGTAAGTAGCAAAGCCAGGATTTGGAGCTGGATGGTATGGCTCCAGAGTTTGTTCTCCATAATAATAATAGTTATATAATAGCATTATGCTGCCTACCATAGGATAAACATTATGCCAGAGCAGGGAAAGAACATTCTATTAGAATCTCATAATCATGCTATGTAAGTGGCTAGCTATTTAGCATATAAAAAAAAACAGTTGGAAAGGTCAATATGGTCTTATATATAATACACACACACACACATACACATACACTATAATATGCATTCAAATAAATGTTCTTAAGTATATTCCTAATGCATGTATCAATATAAATTCTTAATATCTATTTTTTCTGCATTAAAATATATACTACTCTTGACCACTTAACCTGATTATAATAGCCGTTGTTCCTACTCAGGTATTTTATTTTTAATTTTTTTTTAGACGATGATTTTTTTTAAAGATTTTAAAAATTTATTTATTTGACAGAGATCACAAATAGGCAGAGAGGCAGGTAGAGAGAGAGAGGGGGAAGGAGGCTCCCCGCTGAGCAGAGAGCCCTATGTGGGGCTCGATCCGAGGACCCTGGGATCATGACCTGAGCCAAAGGCAGAGGCTTTAACCCACTGAGCCACCCAGGCGCCTGTTTACTCAGGTATTTTAAGTTTATAATATAGTAAAGCTCAAACCCATCAAAGCATGGGCTTGTAGTGTTCAAATATTACTGACCTTTTCTTACATTTCTTTGTCTTGTGTTACATGTTATATATGTCATGTCTTCCTATGTTGGATAAAGATCATAAAATGTAATATGTGTAATTTTTGAGCACTATTTATGATATACAACAAGCTTACTTGATCCCTAAGATCATATTTTAATATGGACATATACCATACACTTACAAAATGACTTATTGACATGAGTAACCTAAGCCATTTCTTTATTTTATACGCAGAAATCCAGATTAAGAATATATCTATTTTTCTCTAACCACTTTTGAATAAAATATTTGTCTGCCAGTTACCATGATCCAACCAAGGTGAAAGTTAGGAAATCTCTTGGAATCAGATGAAGAGTTGCATGGCAACAGTTTCCTAAACCTGTGAAATGATTAATGATTCATCATAGGTTATGAAGCTATGGCAAATTTGTTCTTTAGATCACCAATTTGCCAGACTACCTTGCATCTAAGCTTAATCTGTTAAATCAGTTTGGGTCAATATCATCTAAGTCTGGAAGACGTATAGAGGACTCTGGGAAACTTTTGCTTATGAAAAAGCCAAATTTGAATGGTACCACCCTTCATCCTTCCTACCTTGAGATGGAATGCAATGGCTAAAGATACAATAGCCATCTTTCAGCCATGAGTCCACAAGCATGAATAAAATGGATGAATAGTCTAAGTATGGGGTAGAAGAAAGAAATTACATGACTCTTTAATGGAATCATCCATGCCAGCCTGGCCTACCTTAAGAGTTCATGCAGTGTAAGAAAATCAACACTAACTTGTTTAAGCCCTTTTTAGTATGGACTTCTGTTACTTGTACCAGAAAACATATCCAATCAATACCACCG
Source organism: Neogale vison (assembly GCF_020171115.1). NCBI lineage: Eukaryota > Metazoa > Chordata > Mammalia > Carnivora > Mustelidae > Neogale > Neogale vison. Next base: position 100,335,874 of record NC_058105.1, read on the forward strand.
AAGAGATCTCAGGCACTCAAATATGGATTTTAATTATCCAACTAGCAAAATGTTAAGCAACCAGCTATGTCCCTAGCTTACTCACCACAATAATTCCATTCTACCCACATCCCAAGATCACCACATGCATAATACCAGGATATAGCATCCCATCAGAAACTCGTCATTTATTATGTATTCAAAAATACACATTGATTATTACTGAGCACTTTCTACGTGCCTGATACTCTGCTAAAAAATTGTGGGGAAAATTTTCAGAAGCAGTATAGGAACATTCTCATGCTAACAGAATTTATAATCTTATGTGAAGGAAGGTACTAATTACATAAATATAAGATAAATATATGTGGCACAAGTCTAATGAAGAAGAGGTATGTGTTGCTACAAGAGTCTAAATTAAGATTTAACTAGTCAAGGAAGTCAGCAAAGGCTCTCCTGAAGAGGTGATTTATGTTTTTCTGAGAGCTAAAGAATGAATAAATTCATAAGATACATTGCTCTAGGGGCACCTGGGTGGCTCAGTCATCAGGTGACTGCCTTCTGCTTGGGTCATGATCCCAGGGTCCTGGGATTGAGCCCCGCATTGGGCTCCATGCTCTGTGGAAGCCTGCTTCTCCCTCTCCCACTTCCCCTGCTTATGTTCCCTCTCTTGATGTCTTCCTGTCAAATAAATAAATAAAATCTTAAAAATAAAAAAAAAAGGAAATATTGGTCTATAGTTTTCTTTTCTTATAATACTTTTTTCTGGTGTTTGGTATCAGAGTAGTACTGACCTCACACAATTAGTTGAGAAGTATTCCCTCCTCTTCAATTTGCTAAAAGAAATTTTGTATAATTGGTATTATTATTTTAAATATTCTTTTTTAAAGATTTTGTTTAATTATTTGACAGACAGAGATCACAAGCAGGCAGAGAGGCAGGCAGAGAGAGAGAGAGGGAAGCAGGCTCGCGGAGAGCCTGATGCAGGCTCCATGCAGGGCTTGATCCCAGGACCCTGAGAACAGACCTGAGCTGAAGGCAGAGGCCACTGAGCAACCCAGGTGCCCCTATAATTGGTATTATTGATACTAGGTTTATTTCTTCTTTTAATGTTTGTTTGAATTGACCAGAGAAGGCACATCAGCTTGGGGTTTTCATTGTGGGAAGTTTTTAAGACTACAAATTCCATTTTAAAAATAGATATAGAATTATCCAAGTTACATTTTTCCTGCATGAGCTTTGGTAGTTTCTGTTTTTCAGAAATTTACACAATCATGTAAGTCACTGAATTTATTAGCATGAAGTTGATTATAACAATCCCTTATTTTAATATCTGTAGAGTTGGTAGTGATGCCACCTCTCTCAATCTTGACATTGGAAATTTGTGTCTTTATTTTTCTGATCAGCCTGGGTACAAATTTACCTATTTTTTTAATTTTTATTTTAATTTTTATTTTTTAATACAAATTTACCTATTTTATTGAGCAACTCAAATAATCAACTTTTAGTTTAACTGATATTCTTTTTTATTTCTTCTAAATTTCACTTATTTTTTTAAAAAAAAGATTTTATTTCTCTGTCAAATGAATGAATTTTAAAAATTCTTTTAAGAAAGGGGGCACCTGGGTGGCTTAGTCATTAATTAGCTGCCTTCCCCTCAGGTCATGATCTCAGGGTTCTGGGATTGAGCCCCACATTGGGCTCCCTGCTCAGTGGGAAGCCTGCTTCTCCCTCTCCCACTCCCCCTGCTTGCGTTCCTTCTCTCACTGCATTTCTCTCTGTCAAATAAATAAATAAAATCTTTAAAAAAAATTTTTTTTTTTTTGACAGAGAGAGAATGTGTAAGAGGGAGAAGCATGCTCCCTGGTGAGAAGGAGCCTGACATAGGACTTGATCCCAGGACCTATGAGCAGGTGGTCAATGCTCTCCTATCATCTTATTAAAAATGTTAATATTACAAAGAAACAAGTCAAAACAACTTAAAAGAGTAAAAAACAGCTTAAAAGAGAGATAATACTGGATGATGAAATCTTAAAAACAGAGAAAAGATTATATTTTCAGAAAAATAAAAGCAATATTATGGCCACAAATTAAGAACAGGACACTATAAATGGAACTAATGGATGTTGAAACTATGAACACAGAGATGAGAAATTCAAGAGAGAATTTAGAAGACAAAAATGAAAAAAAAAAATCTCTTAGAAGAGATGCCCACAAACTTGTAACTTAGTGACCAGATATTAAATGTTTTAGGCCCATAGGGCATATGGTCTTTGTTATAACTGTTTAACTCCAGCTGTAACAGAATGGATGTTGCTGTGTTCCCATAAAACTTTATTTATTTACTTTTTTAAGATTTTATTTATTTATTTGAACAGAGAGAGAGACAGAGAGGGAATACAAGTAGGGGGAGTGGTCAGAGGGAGAAGCAGGCTTCCCGCTGAGCAGGGAGCCTGATGTGGGTCTTGATCCCATGACCCTGAGATCATGACCTGAGCTGAAGACAGCTGCTTAACGACTGAGTCACCCAGGTGCCCCAAACTTTGTTGTTTTTTTTTTAAAGATTTTATTTAGTTACTTGTCAGAGAGAGAGAGCGAGCGTGAGAACAGGGAGTGAGCACAAGTAGGGGGAGCAGCAGGCAGAGGGAGAAGTAGGCTCCCTGCTGAGCAAGGAGCCTGAAGAGGAACTCAATCCCAGGACCCTGGGATCATGACCCAAGCCAAAGGCAGAGGCTTTAACCCACTGAACCACCCAGGTGCCCCTGCCTAGCATTTTCTTATTAAATTAAGTACATCACTATCATATGACTAAACAATTATACCCATGGACATTCATCCTAGAGAAATGCAAACTTATGTCTACACAAAAAATAAGTATTCATAGGAGTTTTGTTCATAATAGCCCCAAACTGGAAATACTGCAGATGCCCTTGAACAGGCAGTTAAACTGTGGTATACCCCTATTATGGGGTATCACTCAGCAATGAAAGGAACAAACTCTTGATGCACACAATTTAGGCAAATATCCAGAGCAGAGGATAATGGTGAGTGAAATAAGCTTATCCCAAAAGATTACGTAGTGTATCATTCCTTTACATAACACATTTAAAGTGATAACATTTTTTAAAATATATTTATTTATTTATTTATTTATTTGAGAGAGAGAGAGAGAGAGAGAGAAAGAGGGAACACAAGTTGGGGAGGGGGAAGGGCAGAGGGAGGGAGAGAAACAGACTCCCCAGTGAGCAGGGAGCCCAAGCAGGGCTTGATCCCAGGACCCTGAGATCATAACCTGAGCCTGAGGCAGATGCTTAATGGACTGAGACACCAAGGCGCCCCAAGTGATAACATTTTAGGGATGGGGGACATATCAGTGGTTGAGTACAGAGTGAGGCAGAAGAGAAGGGTGTGGTTCTAAAAGGGCAAGAGGAGGGATCCTTGTGGTGTTGAAATCTCTCGAGAATTTTTAAGATTTTATTTATTTATTTGAGAGAGAGAGAGCATGAGTAGGGGAAGGGATAAAGGGAGAGGGACAGGCAGGCTCCCCACTGAGCACAGAGCGCCCCCCCCCCAAATCGTGACCTCAGCTGAAGTCAGACGCTTAACTGACTGAGCCACCCAGGAGCCCCAGGAACTGTTCAAGATCTTGACTATAGTGATAAATACATGAACCTACAGAGGTAATAGAATAATATAGAACTGAACACACACACACATACACACACAAGTATCAGTAAAACTGGCAATCTGAAAAATATCATGTACTATATCAATGCCAACATGCTGATTATGATACTCACTATAGTTTTGTGAAATGGTACCATTGAAGAAAACTGGGAAAATATTACACGAGACAGCTCTGTATTATTTCTTACAATCACATGTAAATCTACACTGATCTTAATACAGAATTTAAATTTTAAATACAATGAAATAACCAAAAATTCAAGTAAAAATATTTTTTTATTTTTTATTTATTTATTTATTTATTTATTTATTTTTAAAGATTTTATTTATTTATTTGACAGAGAGAAATCACAAGTAGATGGAGAGGCAGGCAGAGAGAGAGAGAGGGAAGCAGGCTCCCTGCTGAGCAGAGAGCCCGATGCGGGACTCGATCCCAGGACCCTGAGATCATGACCTGAGCCGAAGGCAGCAGCCCAACCCACTGAGCCACCCAGGTGCCCCTCAAGTAAAAAATTTTTTATGAAATTCCCTACTCCCCAAAATGTTACCATTGGGATATCTGGACAAAGTATACATGACATCTAGGAATAAAAAAGCAAAACAGTGACAACAAAAACTCATTGTGTTTGTTCACAATACTCTATATGGCGCATGTCACACTTTTACTCAAAATCCTAAATCAGTCCATTTTTGCTGTGCACTTGAAGTGAGATTTACTTCGCGTATGGGAGTGTAATTCAGCCAGACACTGAGAAGAACATATAAAATCCTGCAGAGACAGCGCACCCTGTGACAATTTGCTCACTAAATTTGTTCCAGCGAGGCAGATTGATTATCTGGTTTCTAGTCGTTTCAAATGTCCTCCACTGTATTTATAGCTAGCTGTAAGTTGTCTGTTGTTTTTTTGTGGAAATGTAAATAGCCAGTGGGTGCTCTTTCGGTTGACCTGTGTAGCAGGAAAATGTGAAATCAGCAATAAAGGGCTTGATTTATTTCGAGCTGCACCCTTCCATTCCTGTGCTGGATCAGGTCTGAGGACAATCCAAAGTGCTTGTGGCCAACCGCAGTTCTATTCGGTATCCTAGCTGGATGAGTTGTTTACACTAAGTCACTGGAGCCCCTCCTTTCCTTGTGGGCTCCTCATATGTCTTCCAGGCCAGTGTAGCAACTGTGTTTCCCTATATAGAAGCTACTAGCTACAGGGGACTTTTTAAATTAAAGCTTAAATTCATTACAATTAAGTGAAATTTAAAATGTAGTTCCACTATCACAATAGCCACATTTTAAGATCTAAGTGACCAGTAATAAATGTTGATATTTTATGCTTCTATAATAGTTGTGAGAACAAGCTTTTTCTAAGAGATTCTATGACAAGAGAAGGAACTGACAGTGGTATGACAGTTTATGTAAAATAAAAACAAAATTAAAACTCAAAAGTTTGGCCCCATAAGGCAATATACATGACTGGAGCTGAAAGTGTTCTCTTTATATTATTTAACTCTTCATTGATTTTAAGGACTTTTAGACTGTTAGTATGGAATTTATAAGGATAGCGTAAAACTAGGTACATGTACCTCTGAAACCATCAATGCTTAGCATTATCTTGGAGGCTGAGGGGTGTCAGAGAAACCTTTATGCCTCCTTTTCCTGCTCTTGATATATTCATCATCTCTTCTTATTTTCCTCCTCTTACTTTTAGATACTGACCAAGGGACCACAGAGGAAAAGTTAGAGTTGATTTTTTTAAACTTCTTTTTTTTTTTTTTAAGATTTTATTTATTTATTTGACACAGAGAGAGAGATCACGAGTAGGCAGAGAGGCAGGCAGAGGGAGAGGGGGGAAGCAGGCTCCCCGCTGAGCAGAGAGCCTGACTTCGGGGGTTGATCTCTGGACCCCGAGATCATGACCTGAGCCAAAGGCAGAGGCTTAACCCACTGAGCCACCCAGGCACCCCTTTTTTAAACTTATTTTTTTTTAAAGATTTTATTTATTTATTTGACAGAAATCACAAGTAGGCAGAGAGAGAGAGAGGAGGAAGCAGGCTCTCTGCCAAGCAGAGAGCCTGATGTGGGGCTCCATCCTAGGACCCTGGGATCATGACCCGAGCTGAAGGCAGAGGCTTTAACTCACCGAGCCACTCAGGCACCCCTAAACTTATTTTAAAAATAATCTCACACTATTACATTTAAATAGGACATGCATAATTAAGTGGGTCATTAGAATACAGGGTCTAGTAAATATTTACTTTCCAAAGTTGAGATCTGGGACTAGAACCCCTTTGATGTCCTATGGTTTCATCACATAGGAGTCAGAGAAGAGGAAAGGATATGTACCTTTGTCTTTGTCTCCAGTGTCAAAGCAGAGTAATAGGCACTTCGGGTTTTTATTTTTTTATTTTTTGGTTTTAACTCTGACTGCCCAATTCTTCAATTATTTATTAATAATTCTTCTTCTTTTTAAAACATGGTTGAGATTTTTTTTAAAGATTTATTTATTTATTTATTTGACAGATATCACAAGTAGGCAGAAAGGCAGGCAGAGAGGAGGAAGCAGGCTCGCCGCTGAGCAGAGAGCCCGATGAGGGGCTCAATCCCAGGACCCTGGGCTCATGACCTGAGTGGAAGGCAGAGGCTTTAACCCACTGAGCCACCCAGGCGCTCCCCTTTTAAAATTTTTTTTAAAAATTTATTTATTTATTTGACAGAGAGAGGGAGGGAACACAAACAGGGGGAGGGAGAGAGGGAGAGAGGGAGAAGCCGGCTTCCTGCTGAGCAGGGAGCTGATCCCAAGACCCTAGGATCATGACCTGAGCCGAAGGCAGATGCCTAATGACTGAGCCACCCAGGCACCCCTATTAATTCTTCAAAGGATCCGGAGTGACAGAGGAAAATTCCAGTTAGAATCTGTGGACTGAGAGCACCTCATATTTTAAATATATTATTTGTCATTTAGAAATGAATCCTTAAATTTTACAGAAGTAGATTCAGTATTCTTTTTATAAGAGGCTAGCAGGCACATACTGAAAACATGCAAAGGGCCCTGTGAAGATCTGCATGAGGAGAGGAACGAAAGTCTTTTTCCAGGACCCAGCACCACCTGCCCAGCCATGTGGGTGAGTCTCTTTAGAATTTGATCTCTCAGTCCAGGCGGAGCTAAATCCCAGGACCCTGGGATCATGACCTGAGGCAAAGGCAGAGGCTTTAACCCACTGAGCCACCCAGGTGCCCCAAAGTGATTGTTTTTTAAACGATTAAGTTTTAGGATAACATGTTATGCAGCAATCCTAATATAATTATGTCAGTTATAGATCATCTGAAGTGCAGCCTTTGTTCATGGACAAAAATGGTTTCTATACAATATATTATCATCCCCTATAAAATAGATGTAACTTCATCTGAGTGCAAAGTTATGTTGAAAAAATATAAGAAAGGAAGCAAACAAATATCACAGACAGTATATATCAGACCTGCATAAAGTCACTATTAGCATTCTGAATTTTTTCTAGAAAGACATTAATATGCATACTTTTATAAAAATGTAAACATACTCTAATACTGTTTTTAAATATTTTTTCCTTAACAATACATAGTGATCATCTTTGAACTATACATATACGTCTAAATCATCATTTTTGATGTTTCTGTATTATTCAGTTTGATAGATAGACCCTAATACATTTTTACCAAGTCTCTCTTTGGACATTTAGGTCTTTTCCATCTATTTAGTGTTAAACTGGTGCCACAGTCAATAGCTTTTTATTGACATTTATTTTCATACTTGTCTATGTGTTTTTCTTATAATTAATCTCTTAGGGCTTACAGGAAATCATATGCATATACATTTATACTGGTGAGAAATATTGAAAGCTATTCTTATGGAGGCTGTGGAGTGGGGATATAGCAATATTTGCTCCTTCAATTTTCTCTGATAATCCAGCACTATGTATTGAATAACATTGTCTGCAGTGATTTAAAATGACTCCTTTATCTGAATTAATTATGAGCTTTTGATCTATCACTCCATTTCAATCCTGGTATTTCAATTTTTCTCATTTTGAATTACAACAGCTTTATATCACTCTTTGCTATTTGGTAGAAAGGTCTTCAAAGACATCATTGCACAGATCTCTTAACTCTTCTCACCCATTTACTCATCCAGGTGAAACAGATAAACTATAGAATAATTTTTCCTGCTTCAAGAAAAAGTCTCAGGGTACCTGTGTGGCTCAGTTGGTTAAGTGCCTGCCTTTGGCTCAGGGTATGATTCCAGGGTCCTAGGATGGAGACCCACATAGGGTTCCCAGCTCGGCAGGAAGCCTGCTTCTCCCTCTGCCTCTGCCTGCTGCTCCCCCTGCTTGTGCTCTATCAAATAAATAAATAAAATCTTAAAAAGAAAAGAAAAAGTCTCTATGATTTTGAACTAGAATGACCTTATATATATAATTTTGAGAAAACGGATACATTTAAAATATTGAGATTTCTTAAAAAGATTTTATTTATTTATTTGAAAGACAGAGATCACAAATATGAAGAGAGGCAGGCAGAGAGAGAGAGAGGGAAACAGGCTCCCCTCTGAGCAGAGAGCCCGATTTGGGGCTTGATCCCAGGACCCTGGAATCACGACCTGAGCTGAAGGCAGAGGCTTTAACCCACTGAGCCACCCAGGCACCCCTCTTAGCAACTTCCAAATACATAATCCAGTGCTGTTAACTGGGCATTAGACCTGAGAACCAGTTCATCTTCTTTTTTTTTTTTTTTTTTTAAGATTTTATTTATTTATTTGACAGAGATAGAAAATAGGCAGAGAGGCAGGCAGAGAGAGAGGAGGAAGCAGACGCCCCATGGAGCAGAGAGCCCAATGCGGGGCTCGATCTCAGGACCCTGAGCCAAAGGCAGAGGCTTAACCCACTGAGCCACTCGGGTGCCCCAATTTGAGCTTTTTGATTAAAGAAATTAACATTTTTCCATTACTATGTATTCCAGTATTCCAGTACTATGAGAATATTTTCCCATTATTCTTTTAAGGGGCACCTGGGTAGCTCAGTCAGCTGGGCATCCAACTCTTGATTTTGGCTCAGGTCATAATCTCAGGGTCCTGGGATGGAGCCCCGCACGGGGCTCTGCACTCCACGCCGAGTCCCTCTCTCTCTGTTCCTCCCCTTGCTCGCTCTAAAATAATTTTTAAAAGTTGTTATTGTAGTATAAAAGATAGTCTAATATTATTTATTTCCATTTCATCTTGCATTTGGTCCCCTTACTCAACTTCCCTGATCATTTCTAGCATATTTTCATTTGTTCTTCAAGGTTTTCTAAATAAATAGTTTATCAGTCTCATATAATGGTAACTGATAAATGTTTTCCTTTATGTCAAGCATTTATATATACATCATCATCCCCTTTTTTATGGTTAGAACATCAGAATTATGTTGAAACCTTTGATGTTAGCCATCCTAACCTTACTCCCGCCTACAAGTAAATGCTTATAGTGTCTATAAGCATTTACTTATAGTTGAGGAAATACTTTGCAAACACACGGGGAGTAACTTATTACAGCTGAGTTAATTTACTATAGTCTGTATCCTTACTTCCTCATCTCTCATTCCACTCTCTATTCCACTCTATTCAAACCACTCTTGCAAAGTCACCAAGGGCAAATCCAATATATACTTTTCATTCTTTTTTGCTAATGGCATTTACTGCATTATTTGACACCATTGACCCTTTCTGTGATTTATAACTGTCCTCCTAACTGGACTTCCCCAAGGAAGGACACTCCTCCTCCCATTTTTTCCATTCTTCTCAAGGGTCTTCCTTCATTAATCCTACGGAGGACAGGCCTCCTTTCTCTTTGTAAGAGAAGTTATCTCTTAAAGTTTTCTTATTCATTGACTGGTTTCTAGAACTGACCTTATAAGGAGAACGTTTACACCTCTGAATGTGTTCCAGGGCACTACAGGTAAATGAAGTCTACAGCTTGAGGTCCCTTTCATCATAGGCATATCTAAACCTGGTGTTGGCTCTTGTCCACAGCTTTTGTGATGAATGCTTTAGAAAGCCCAAGACTTGGGTTTGAAATGGTCTATTTCAAATGAATCCAACCAACTGGTTTCATTCCAAGTTTCAAGATCTCACGCTTTTCTAATGAGTGCCCAAACTTTAACATGAGAAACTGGACAAGGCCATGACTTTAACTGCCATTGTAATTCAGTAACCCATATATTTAAATTTTGCATTTCATTTTCAGCAGCATCAGCCCTCTGACTACAAGAAATAAGAATTTCTTTTATGACTGACAGAGAGACTCTGATTCTTGGAATATAATTTGAGCTGGGATTTAACAATCTTCAGCTTGTCATTTTCTCTTTGTAAGCACTGAACTGAACTGGAAAGAATCTTTCCCATTACCATGGTCCTTTCAGTTGTCATTACTGCCACAATAATCAAGTGCAACAGTCACCTGGGCTCCCAAAGCACAAGTTTCATTCGGCACTTCATCACAATCAAATTGATTAATTATGAGGTCATCACATGCTGTTTTAGTAACATTTCATTTCCCACTGGCAAGGAGTTTAGTGCTGTTCCCAAGCCCAAGAGCAGGCCCAGATGAAAATCCTATCTTTGAGAGTCTATCTCTTGGGATCACTACTAATACCAGTTATGTACTAGTCTGGATCCAACCGAGAGAGAAACAACACAGTAATTTGAACTGGGAAAGATTAGCATCAAGAATCATTAACAATAATGAGATAGGTATGATGACGGATTGGCTAGCAAGAAGAAAAGATAACTAAAGAATATAGAAATAGCTGATATGAGGAGTAGCCACTATACTAACGCTAAGGTAGAGCACACCAGTTAGCTGCCTCTACCTACAGGGCTATGATCCAGACTTCCTGGAGAGGGCAAAAGCATAGTTCAGTGAATGGCAGAGAATCTGTTGTGATACCACACCAGCAGAACTTGCTGGAAATCTTCCCTCTGGGGTGAGAAGAAAAGTCATTTACGGGGAAGGGTCTCACGAGAGACACTCCACTACAAAACTACTTGAGAATGGGTGAGAGGGGAAGTTACTGCTGGCCATTGTTGGCCACCACATCCTGCAAGAGCTGGGCAATGGAGAAACTGCCTGTGCTACCTGTGTTGGAGAAAGCCTTGTGAGTTGTAGGAATCAGTCCGGCAAGCACACTTGAACCAGGAAGCAAAACACTCCCATCTGCAGTATATCTCTACGTTCTCTATTGACAAAGACTGTATATCAGGGTGCAAAGGAATACTATTTGAAGAGCCTAGATTAATTTTCACAGAGCAGTCTAAAATGGCACATTTGGAGCTGAGAGGTAATAAATTGTTAATCGGTACCAGAATATCTAACACAAGGATTAACAATGCAAAGAGTTTCCTCCAGTGTGTTCATGTTCTACGTGTTTTAGAGGATTTTTCACCTTGAAAAAGTTAAATTTGTAGACTGTCAGAATTATGTGCTTTTTCTTTATGGTTTATAGAAAGTTTTAATGTTTAAAAAGGGTTTATCTCACTTAAAGATTACAAAATTATTCTCCAAACTCCTTTCTCTGCATTTTAAGCCTAATTCTAGTGATACTTGTTACCCTACATGTATTAGATTTAACTTTGGCAAGCTATTTTCACTCTTGGAGTTTCAATTTCCTCATCTGCAATAGTAGAATGATAATACTTAACCTAAGAGAGTTGTTATGAGGATTAGATATATTTTATCTAAAATACTTTTTAGATTACTTGACACATACTAAGGGACTAGTATATAGTACTGATTATTGTTTTATAGCAATTGTTAACATTATTATCATCATTGAATTTATAACATATACATACATAATTTTGCATCCTGTATTTTTCGCTCAAAATTATGTTATTATAAAAATGTTTCCTTGGGGTGCCTGGGTGGCTCAGTTGGTTAAAGCCTCTGCCTTGGGCTCAGGTCATGATCCCAGGGTCCTGTGATGGAGCCCCGCATTGGGCTCCCTGCTCAGCGGGAAGACTGCTTCTACCTTTCCTACTCCTCCTGCTTCTGTTCTCTCTCTCATTAAAATAAATAAATAAATAATTTTTTTAAATAAGAAAGATCTCAAAACTATAAGGTAATATGTCGTCCCAGAATTCTATTTGGTTCTTATCCTATTCTGTACTCTCATAATGATTAAACACAATTATCTACCAATAATTTGAATATAATTTATTCCCTGCTACAATGTTGATATTTTGCTTTGAAATATATTATTAGTCATAGCATACAATTTTATATTAGATTACTCAGTGTATTGTCTTTTTTTTTTAAGGTTTTATTTATTTATTTGACAGACAGAGATCACAAGTAGGCAGAAAGGCAGGCAGAGAGAGAGGAGGAAGCAGGCTCCCCGCTGAGCAGAGACCCTGATGCAGGGCTCTATCCCAGGGTTCTGGGATCATGACCTGAGCTGAAGGCAGAGGCCTGAACCCACTGAGCCACCCAGGCACCCCTCAGTGTATTGTCTTTTGGCTATGTCAGCTTGGCTGGGGTAATGATCCCAGTTATTTAAACACTAATCTGGGTATCTTTATCAAGTTATTTTGTAGATGTGATTTAAGTCCACAATCAATTGGCTTTAGCATAAAGTAGATTATCAAAGATAATTGGAGTGGTCCTGATTCCCGTCAGCTCAATGACCATAAAAGCATAGCTGAGGCCTCTTTGAGAAGGAAATCCATGGGACACCTGGGTGGCGCAGTTGCTTCATGAAGCTCGGGTTGTGATATCAGGATTGTGAGACTGAGGCCTGCATTGGCCTTCCTGCTCAGCAGGGAGTCTGTTGGAGATACTCTCTCCTTATCTCCTCCTCCAACTCATACACTCTCTCTCTTTCTCTCTAAAATAAATAAATAAGTCTTAAAACAAAAACAACACAAAAAACAGATCCTGCTGTGTACAATAGCTTCAGTTCACACCCCAGAGTTCCAGTCTGCCCTTCCTGATGGCCAGTCCTATTGATTTTGAACTTGTCCAGCCAGCCCCCTCAATCCTGTAAGCCAACTCCTTGCAACAAATCTCTTAGCATTAATTCCTACTGTTTCTGTCTCTGTAATCAGACCTTGACTGATACACTCAGCCAAAGACAGAATGTTTTACCTCTGTAAAAATGTCTACCTTCTCAAAAGAGAAGTCAGCTGTGATCTGCTAAGTAAAGAAGTTGGCAGAGTAGTAGGAAAGTAGGCACATCTGTGTCCAGCAAAAGATTATTTAGATAAATAAAAAGAATAAAACACACTTTTAAAGCATATTACACATATCTCCAAACTCATCACATTGTATACACTAAAATATGGGCAATTTTCTGCACATTAATTATACTCCAATAAAGTAGTTAAAAAAGGGACTTACTTGTATCTTCAAAGAGCAATAGAAATGTCATGGCAGCATATTGATAAAATAGAAGAATGATCTTACCACTCTAACACAAGCTCTGTTAACAGCTCTCCCTGTGTGCATCTGTGAGTGTGTATGAGCTGTTGGTAAAGGGCAAATATAATTTGTTTTCTAAAAGCATACTTGGCCTTCCAATTCTGGAAAAGTTAAAATGGATAGATTTCCCTCTGTTATTCCTACTAAAGACAGGTAAACCCCCAAACACAGTACATAAAACAGAGACCTTCCAAAATGTTGGGGAGAATGAGGTAAATTTGTTAGGGGCCCTGGGACTTGAAAAACAGCATGACAGTGAGTTCTTTGGGTTTAGGTTTTCTTTTTGCCTCCTATGTATCTCAAATTGGATGCTAGAGAAGTTCACATCTTGGAAATGCCAACAGGCACAGAGAAATGTGTGACTACAGTTATATAACATTCTTGAAATGACAACGTTATGCAGATGAAGAACTTATTAATGGTTTCCAGGGATTGGGGCATATGCAGGGTAGTACGTAGAAATTTCATTGCGATGATGGAGTTGTCGTGTATCTTGATTGTTAAGGTGATTACATGAATCCATACATTTGGAAATATTGGAAATAGAGCTACATACACATACACACACATATACACATCGCAAAGCAATGCATGTAAAAACTGGTGAAATCGTAATAAATCTGTAGTGTCATTAATTGCATTATACCAATGTCAATTTTTTGGTTTTGATACTGTGTTTTAATTATATAAGATATTACTGTGTTGAACTAGAGGAAGGGTGTACAAATCTTTGTACTATTTTTGTAATTTCCTGCATACCTATAATTATTTCAAAATAAAGATTTAAAAAATAAAAACATACTGCTTGTTCACATATTCAGGTCATAGCAATTCCCACTTGAACATCATTATATGTTCAAAACCAAACATTATCAATTTTGATTCTATTTTAACATACTTTAGCAAATGCCCAAATCACATAGATACTAGAAATAATCTAATGACATATGTGGAGATGCAATGAAGGTGTTTTAGGTCTGAAAAAGTCAAATATGATACATATTTATAGCTTTAGGGAATAAGGTGTCATAGTAGCTTAATACCTGAATAGTTTTGGAACCTATCAGCAAACTGGTTTGTTAGATTCCAATACAGATTTTTTTCAGATATAAATATAAATTACAAATAATTTGTGATTATTGTGAATGATAAATCATCAAAGATCTAAGTTACTTTTACCATACAGGAACTTGTTTAGTTTATGTGTATACTTCTATGAGCGTCTGAGTGATGTGTGTATATGTGTGTGTATGTAGGGGGCGGATCTGCAGAGAAAGAGGGAGGAAAGAGAATTTTTTTTTTTTAAAGATTTTTTTTATTTATTTATTTGACAGAGAGAAATCACAAGTAGTCGGAGAGGCAGGCAGAGAGAGAGAGAGGGAAGCAGGCTCCCTGCTGAGCAGAGAGCCCGATGCGGGACTCGATCCCAGGACCCTGAGACCATGACCTGAGCCGAAGGCAGCGGCTTAACCCACTGAGCCACCCAGGCATCCCAGGAAAGAGAATTTTAACTTAACTTTAATAATGTTCATAATTCATTTCTATTACAAGGCAGACAAAATACCATTCAACCTAAGTGTTCATCTGTGGATGAATGAATAAAGAAAACATTGGTATGTATTATATATACACCGTGGACTATTACATAGCCATAAAAGAAGGAAATCCTGCCAGTTGTGACAACATGGATAAACCTGGAAGACATTACACTAAGTGAAATAAGGCAGTCACAGAAAGACAAATGCTGTTTGATTTCATTTACATGTAACATCTAAAAAAGTCAAACTCGGGGCGCCTGGGTGGCTCAGTGGGTTAAAGCCTCTGCCTTCGGCTCAGGTCATGATCCCAGGGTCCTGGGATCGAGCCCCGTATCGGGCTCTCTGCTCAGCAGGGAGCCTGCTTCCTCCTCTCTCTCTGTCTGCCTCTCTGCCTACTTGAGATCTCTGTCTGTCAAATAAATAAGTAAAATCTTTAAAAAAAAAATAAAAAAGTCAAACTCATAGAAGGAAGGACTGAAATCGTGGTTACCAAGGGCTGGCTACAGGGAAGGGGAAATAGCTGGGTTGGGAGGGTGGGTAGGATGGCTATAGCTAATAATAATGTGCACTATACTTTAAATTTCCTAGCAGAGTAAATCTTAAGTGTTCTTACCACACACACATAAAAAAAATGGTAATTATGTGAGGTGAAGGATGTGTTCATTAACCTAACGTGGTAGTTGCTTTATAACACATAGGTATTTTATTTTATTATTTTTGGTAAAAAGCATGAATCACATATACTCTTTTAAAAAAAATCCATAGAAAATTTTACTTGGAGGTGTTTTTTAATTTTTTTTTTTTTAAGTAAACTATCCCCAACATAGGGTTTGAACTCAGGACCTCGAGATCAAGAGTTGTAAGCTCTAACAATGGAGCCAGCCATCTGGGCTACTAATGTATTTGAAATCATCCCATTGTATACCTTAAAAATATATAATTTTAAACTGCCAATTATACCTCAATAAATCCAGAACAAAAAGAAGTAGAATTTTAATCTGATGAGGAAGAAAAATTTACTATATTTTTCAATATCCTTCCAGCTAACCATGTATCAAATTGGCATGAGATAGATTAAGAGGAGAAAATCAGCTTTAACAGCCAATGTACAGAGAATACACACAAACACGGGAATTCCAAAATCAGTCAGGTAATATGATGCTTATATGAGCTAAGGAGAAAGTGGTGTGAAGATACAAATGTGAGAAAGATCATTGGCAAGAAGGAGAAGGGAGATGTTTGGAAAACAAAAGTCGCTCTAGTATGTAGATAAGTTTCTCAGATAAAGAGGAATCTTTATTAATAGCTCTCTTCTTCTTCTTCTTCTTTTAAGATTTTATTTATTTATTTGAAAGAGAGAAAGCATTAGACAGAGTAAGCATGAGAAGAGGCAAAGAGAGAGGGCGAGGCAGGTTCCCCACTGAGCAGGGAGCCAGATATGGGACTCAATCCCAGCACCCTGGGATCATGACCTGAGCGAAAGGCAGACGCTTAACCAACTGAGCCACCCAGGTGCCCAATAGTTCTTTTGACACAAGCAGGCAGTTGAGCGGGAGGTAAAGAGCTTTTTCTGCATCAGAAAAAGTGGTTTGGATTGCTTTTAACTCAAAATAATGTTCATGTGAAAGTGGCCTATCTTAGTGCCTGCTCTTTGCCACAGCAAACCTCAGATCCTAGAAACCTGGTCAGGCTACCTATTATAATGGATGTATGAGAGAATCAAGATTCAAATCTTCTGATGGACTGGAATAATGGGCTGAAACTAACGAGGCAAAACTAACGAGGCAAAACAAAACAAAACAAAACTACAGAAAACCAGACAAAATCCTGGGAAGATAATCTTTGCCTTCTGTGTTTCAGTATAGGGTTGGTGATCAGCCTGCCAGGGTTTGAATTCTAGTGCCACCAAGAATTGACAATGAGTCCTTCACAATGACACCCCTCTGTGCTTCAGTTTCCTCATTTAAGTGCAAATGCTAAGGACGATGGCAATGTTTGATGATGCCTACATTGGAGGATGACTGTGAAGATTAAATAAACTAACACTGAAAAAGCACCTATAACTCTCACTGGCACAGAGTAATACTCAATAAATGTCCTCTGTTGTTTTCTTTCTTTAAAAAAAAAAAGACTATTTATTATTTGAAAGAGAGAGACACAGCGAGAGAGGGAACACAAGCAAGGGAAGTGGGAAAGGGAGACTCAGGCTTCCAACTGAGCAAGGAACCTGATGTGGGGCTCTATCCCAGGACCCTGGGATCATGACCTGAGCTGAAGGCAGACGCTTAACAACTGAGCCACCAAGGCACCCCTCTTTGTTGTTTTCATTGTGTGAAAAGTTCACATGAAAATAAAGTAAAGCCTTTAAAGTCACATACAGATAAAGCTGAAAGAAGTGAAGAAACTGTTACTGAACTCAGACTTGTCTGTGCACACAAAGACGGTAAACCAATATTTGAGACACTGGTTTTGAAGCAAAGTAAGGTTATTTATTATCAGAAGGACAGTCCAATAAGAAGGCAGGGGATCATTCCCAAAGCTACCTTGCCCTGTTGAGTTTAGGGACAGCTTATATATGTTTGGGGAAGAAGGTGAATGCATGAGAGGAAGGTGAGGGGTTTCTTGAAAACTTGAGGTCGGGAGTTTGAAACAATCTGGAGGTATGCATCCTTATGGACACTAAGATACTGTTTGGGACCTGATACAATCAGATACATCAGATAATTTCAACACAAATGGTACCATCTGATCCCCTTTAGGGTTCTACAGTGTGTGGATAATCCGGGTGTAGGAGTAAAAAAGGCAAAGTTAATGACTGATCATGCATGAGGTTAAGAGGTGAGTAAAACATAATAGAGAGTAAAACAGAACATGGAACTAAGTTGATAATACAACTAATATTTTTGAAAGCATATGCTTTCAAAACAGAGGCAGCAACCAAGCATCTGTCTTCAAAACTGTGAGGAATAGGGCATTACCATATCCATTTGAGCCAATCACCTGAAGCAATGTGGGAAATGTAATAATGCCATGGGCTTTTGGAGTAGGACTGACCCAGAATCAAGTCCTGGCTCTGATATTTACCAGCTATGTGACTGTAAAAAAAGTTATAAATCTCTCTAGATCAAGTCTTGTTTCTTCATTTGTAATAGGGAGTAATAGTGGGGACCACATCTTAGAGCAATTGCAAGGACTCAGAGACATTGCCTAGACTTGGAGGAGAGCAAAAGCTCAATAATACCTACATTTATTACCATTATGTGATGGCTCTAAACCCTGTTCTTTGTTTTCAGAACACAGACTAAGATGTGAAAGTTACAATATTCTCGGTGTAAGGGCCTACTGAGCCAGAGAGATTGCATCCGGTTAAACAGTGATTTTGTTGTTTATGCAGTAAAACTTAAACTGACCCTGCCTCCCCCCACCCCCAGGTGACTTACTTGAAGACAAGTCCCGGAAATCAGTCCCAGGTAACAAAGCCAAAAAACAAGGGTGGGTCAGGCCAGGTGGAGACATCCAGTCAATGGGGTTATGTACACATACTGTCTCCCTAGCTACCAAGGAGTGTGGGTCCCGACTTTTGGGTGCCAAATCTGACCAAGGTGATAGGCTAGTTCAAATATCTACTAGGATAAATTGTAATTCAATTGGTTACTTATGTGTCACCTAGCATGACTGTGCAGCTTTCTCTGTATGATACAATCTCATTGGCCACCTGTGCATGGCCAGGCCCAACCACATGGCCTTTGTCCTTAAAAGCTAGTCTGTAAAGCAGAGAGAGGTCGCCTCTTTGCAAGAGATGGCCCTGGTTGGTCAGTTTGATTCTCGATGCTTGGCTCGAAATAAAGCTTTGCTTGACCTTAGCTTTGTATCAGTCTCGCTCCTTTGATTACAGACCCAGCACTCGGAAACTTTTCAAATTTTCTAATCAAGAGAAGAAATATTTCCATTAGCTTAGTACTAATCTGTTAGCTCTGCTAACCAATATTTCTGGAATAGAAAATCCTGTCCTTTCTTCCCTCATTGACTTTCTTGGTTCCATTCCTATTTCTATTCCTAATGTTACCTCCTATATACGGTTTCAGTTCTTGACAGCTTTGGCCTGAACAATGGCAAATTCCTTCTAAATCTTATCCTCGGCTACTACTAATTAGTGACTCTAACTTTGGAAGGCAAGCTGGGTTTGGATGTGAGAATCAAAATTTTTCAATGGAGTGGGTTGACTCTTATCAGATTATATCTGGAAGATCACCTCCATTCCTCTTACACCTGTCAAATTCTGTCCCCATAGTATCTTCCAGCAACTCAGTTTACGTGTATTGCATGCTATTGTTGGGATGTGGTGAAAGTCTCTTTTTACCTACTACTGAACTAAAGGTGTTGTTTTTGTTGTTGTTTTAATGCTTTTGGTTGTATCTCCATAGGCTAATAACAGCACGTTTATTGACAGTTCACTATTTGTCGGGCATAGTGTCACAATACATCCTCAGATGAGAATAGTTATTCTGCCCATTTTTAAACATGATGTAACTATAACTTTGAGATATAACATGACTAAAAGGGAAGAAACTAAGATTCAGGTAAGATTTCAGCCCAGAAAAATAACTAAACTAAATTTAGTTTCATATATATGGGAAATCCTCAATGACATGGAAATTCCAAAGCTAGTGAGACAACATGGGATTTATATGACAACCTAAGCTAAGGAGAGGGGTAGGGGTCTGGAGATACAAATAATTTCCCCTCTATCCTTCTGTTTTTGGCTGAGACCACCTGTGATAAAAAGCAGATTAACAGGGACGCCTGGGTGGCGCAGTTGGTTGGACGACTGCCTTCGGCTCAGGGCGTGATCCTGGAGTCCCGGGATCGAGTCCCACATCGGGCTCCCAGCTCCATGGGGAGTCTGCTTCGCTCTCTGACCTTCTCCTCGCTCATGCTCTCTCTCACTGTCTCTCTCTCTCAAATAAATAAATAAAATCTTTAAAAAAAAAAAAGCAGATTAACAGGAGAAAACAAAGGGTGCTTGTGTGTCTCAGTCATTAGATATCTGCCTTTGGCTCAGGTCATGATCCTAGAGTTCTGGGATTGAGCCCTGCATCAGGTTCCCTGCTCAGTGGGAAGCCTGCTTCTCCCTCTCCCACTCCCCCTGTTTGTGTTCCTCTTTCACTGTCTCTCTCTCTACCAAATAAATAGATAAAATCATTAAAAAAAAAGGAGAAAACAAGCAGAAATTTAATAACACATGCACCTCCTATATACAAGGGAGAGACCCACAGAAACAGAGTAACTGCATAAAGAACCAAAGCTAGCACCTTAAAAACCATTTCTCAGTAAAGACAAAGCAAAATGTTGAGGGGAAATGAAGTTCAGGACAGGGGATGGGGGAAGAACAGTTAAGAGAGGTTACCAGGAAACCAAGGGTGTGGCTGATTTGCAGATTTAAGTCCATGCTTTCTCTCTTGGTGAAGGGTTTCTAAAGATTTAGTCATCCCATTCTTCCTGGTGCACAGAGGGAGACACCCTTACAAATAGCAATTTACCTTATAAAAATGTAAATGTAGCCTTCAAAAGGGTAACTTTTCAGTTTTCAGAGCTACTCCTATGTCACCTATTTCATAAAAATAATCAGATCATGGGGCGCCTGGGTGGCTCAGTGGGTTAAGCCGCTGCCTTCGGCTCAGGTCATGATCTCAGGGTCCTGGGATCGAGTCCCGCATCGGGCTCTCTGCTCAGCAGGGAGCCTGCTTCTCTCTCTCTCTCTCTCTCTCTCTCTCTGCCTGCCTCTCCATCTACTTGTGATTTCTCTCTGTCAAATAAATAAATAAAATCTTAAAAAAAAAGTAATCAGATCATGATAATCCTTATGCCAAAGATGCCTATTTTGGGTAACATATTCTTTTTTTTTTTTTATTTTCAGTGTAACAGTATTCATTGTTTTTGCACCACACCCAGTGCTCCATGCAATCCGTGCCCTCCATAACACCCACCAACTTGTTCCCTCAACCTGCCACCCCCCGCCCCTTCAAGACTCTCAGGTTGGTTTTCAGAGTCCATAGTCTCTCATGGTTCACCTCCCCTTCCAATTTCCCTCAACTCCCTTCTCCTCTCCATCTCCCCATGTCCTCCATGTTATTTGTTATGCTCCACAAATAAGTGAAACCAGATGATAATCTCTTCCAGTCCCGTCCATGTTGCTACAAAAGTTGGGTATTCATCCTTTCTGATGGAGGCATAATACTCCATAGTGTATATGGACCACATCTTCCTTATCCATTCGTCTGTTGAAGGGCATCTTGGTTCTTTCCACAGTTTGGCGACCGTGGCCATTGCTGCTATAAACATTGGGGTACAGAAGGCCCTTCTTTTCACGACATCTGTATCTCTGGGGTAAACACCCAGTAGTGCAATTGCAGGGTCATAGGAAGCTCTATTTTTAATTTCTTGAGGAATCTCCATACTGTTCTCCAAAGTGGCTGCACTAACTTGCATTTCCACCAACAGTGTAAGAGGGTTCCCCTTTCTCCACATCCTCTCCAACACACATTGTTTCCTGTCTTGCTAATTTTGGCCATTCTAACTGGTGTAAGGTGGCATCTCAATGTGGTTTTAATTTGAATCTCCCTGATGGCTAGTGATGATGAATATTTTTTCATGTGTCTGATAGCCATTTGTATGTGTTCATTGGAGAAGTGTCTGTTCATATCTTCTGCCCATTTTTTGATATGATTATCTGTTTTGTGTGTGTTGAGTTTGAGGAGTTCTTTATAGATCCTGGATATCAACCTTTTGTCTGTACTGTCATTTGCAAATATCTTCTGCCATACCGTGGGTTGCCTCTTTTGCTGACTGTTTCCTTTGCTGTGCACAAGCTTTTGATCTTGATAAAGTCCCATAAGTTCATCTTCGCTTTTTTTCCTTTGCCTTTGGAGACATACCTTGAAAGAAGTTGCTGTGGCTGATATCGAAAAGGCTTGGATGCCTATGTATTCCCTGCTTAGAACTGCCTTTGCTGTATCCCGTAGGTTTTGGACCAAAGTGTCTTCATTCTCATTGGTTTTCATGAATTGTTTAAGTTCTTCTTTGATCTCCTGGTTGATCCAAGCATTCTTAAGCAAGGTGGTCTTTAGCTTCCAGGTGTTTGAGATCCTCCCGAACTTTTCCTTGTGATTGAGCTCCCGTTTCAAAGCACTGTAATCTGAGAATATGCAGGGAATAATGTCAGCCCTTTGGTATTGGTTGAGTCCTGATTTGTGACCCAGTATGTGTTCTATTCTGGAGAAGGTTCCATGTGCACTTGAGAAGAATGAGTATTCTGTTGTTTTAGGGTGGAATGTTCTATATATATCTATGAGGTCCATCTGGTCCAATGTGTCATTCAATGCTCTTGTTTCTTTATTGATTTTCTGCTTTGATGATCTGTCCATTTCTGAGAGAGGCGTGTTAAGATCTCCTACTATTAATGTATTCATATCAATATGACTCTTTATCTTGATTAATAGTTTTCTTATGTAATTGACTACTCCTATATTGGGGGCATAGATATTTACAGTTATTAGATCGTCTTGGTGGATAGTCCCTTTAAGAATTATGTAGTGTCCTTCTGTATCTCTGACTACAGTCTTTAGTTTGAAATCTAACTTGTTGGATATGAGAATCACTACCCCGGCCTTCTTTTGAGGCCCATTGGCATAAAAGATGCTTCTCCATCCCTTCACTTTCAGTCTGGATGTATCCTTAAGTTCAAAATGGGTCTCTTGTAGATAACATATGGATGGGTCCTGTCGTTTTATCCAATCTGCAACCCTGTGTCGTTTTATGGGTGCATTTAGGCCATTCACATTGAGAGTGATTATTGATAGATATGTTTTTATTGACATGGTGTTACCTTTGAGGTCTTTCTTTCTGTAGATTGTCTCTATATTTCTGTTCAATGATATTTTTAGGATTTTTTCTCTTTTATAGAACCCCCCTTAATATTTCCTGCAGTGTCGGCTTGGTGGTCGCATACTCTTTTAAGCCTTGCCGGTCTTGGAAACTCTTTATCTCTCCATCCATTTTGAATGTCAGTCTTGCTGGATAAAGTATTCTTGGCTGCATGTTCTTCTCATTTAGTGCCCTGAATATATCTTGCCAGCCCTTTCTGGTTTCCCAGGTCTCTGTGGACAGGTCTGACCTTATTCTGATGGGCTTTCCTCTGTACGTAAGAAGTTTCTTTGTCCTGGCTGCTTTCAAGAGGGTCTGCCTACAATTATAATTCTTCATTCTTACTATTAGGTGTCTCTAGGACTTTTGAGAATCTATAAGCTTGGGGGAAAACCATTCTGCCTCTAGTACATGTACGCTGGTTCCATTTGTGAGATTGGGAAATTTTTCATGGACAACTTGTTCCACTATATCTTCTAGACTTCTTTCTTTCTCCTCCCCTTCAGGGATTCCAATAATTCTGACATTTGGAACGTTTCATGGCATCATTTATTTCCCTGATTCTGTTTTTGTGGCTTCTAAGCTATTTGTTCCAGGCCTCCTCCTGATCCTTTCTCTCTATCTGTTTGTCCTCCAGATCACTAATTCTATCTTCTGTCTCAGTTATCCTAGCTTTTAGAGAATTTAGAGTAGATTGGAACTCATTGAGAGCATTTTGAACATCATCCCTGGTAGCTTTCAGTTCTGTCCTAACATTGTGAACATCATCCCTAGTGGCTTTCAGTTCTGCCCTAATCAGTTCTGTTTGGTCATCCATGGCTTTCTCCAACCTAGCTATTGCCTGGATAATTGTTAGCCTGAATTCCCTTTCTGACATTTTGTCTATGTTGATAGCCATTAGCTCTGTTGCAGAAGGCCCATCCGCTGTATTTTTCTTCTGTTGGGCATTCCTCCTCCTAGTCATTTTGGTGAGAGATGACTGAACGGATGTAGCTGGATGTATCGACTATGGGGCAGTCAAGGTGCACCCTGGAATGCTTCTGAGCAATCAGGATTCCCCACGCAAATGAGAGAAAAAAAGAAAAGAAAAAGAAAAAAAAGAGAGAGAGAGAGAGAGCAAGCGAGAGACAGGAAAAAAAGGGAAGATAAAAGAGAAGGCTCAGCCCAAATAGGCCCTAATGTAAGATTTATGAAGTATACAAACAAAAACACAAACAAAAAGACTGATAAAAGTATATGGCAAGAGAAAAAATATATATATATAAAAGTAAAAAAAGGAAGAACCTCGTCAAAAAGTACCCCAAGTATAAGATTTCTATACTACCAGGACAAACACAAATACACAGAAACACTGGCAGAAGAAAAAGATGGGAGAGTGGTTATAAATTCTCAGTGTAGGTGAGGAAGGTTATTTTGATTCTTCTTGGATGTATCTTGATATCTTTGTTAAAGGACTCAACTTTCCTAAGATAAAGGGGGGATTAAAAATTGGTTTACCTATAGGGGCAGCACTGATTGGGGAAAGGGGTTTGGGTAACATATTCTACTCCCCTTCGATCTAATAGTTTGTATTATATTGGATTTCCTATAGATTGCCACAAATGTATAAGATACAGTCCTTGTCCATTTTCCTCTAATTGTTTTTACATAAATTGGTGTATAACTAAATAACTTGAAATATTCAACATTCTTAGTTGCTATTATCTGTGGCATTTTCTCATAACAATAGAGGGAAGAAAGAGTTCAGTTTTTCAGAAATGACCTACCAAAATGTTTAGAATTTGCATAGGATTTAGAATGTGGATAAAATAAGTCAGGCAAGTTTTAAGCAGTCCTTAAAGTGGAATAGGTAGAAGCAACTTGGCAATGGACTTGTGGTAATGAATATTAGGTTCTGGGAAATGGGAAATAAATTTAATTAGGAATTATTGAGCCACTTAATTGCCATAATTGATTAGTAAGTACTAGGGAGTAATTGTAAATACTTGAGCCAAAGACTGAAAAATTTATGGTATGTTTTCAGGAAATTAGTCTTGTAGTAAAATGCTAGAGAACAGGGTGGCAGGTGCACTGGTGGAAGCTGTTATAATAAGCTATGTTGGTGTTGGGGAGGAAAAAGTCGTCTCTGCTTTTTAAGATCCTTCTATCTGGGGAGCACCTGGGTAGCTTAGTCAGTTAAGCATCTGCCTCCAAATCAAGTCATGGTCCCAGGGTCCTGGCATTGAGCCCCATATCAGGCTCCCTCCTCAGCAGGGAGTCTGCTTCTCCCTCTGCCCCTTCCTCTGCTTGTGCTCTCTCTCTCTCAAAATAAGCAAATAAAATATTTTTTAATTTTTTTTTTTTAAAAGATCATTCTGGGGCACCTGGGTGGCTCAGTGGGTTAAGCCTCTGCCTTCAGCTCAGGTCATGGTCTCAGGGTCCTGGGATCAAGCCCCGCATCGGGTTGTCTGCTCAGCAAGGAGCCTGCTTTCTCCTCTCTCTCTCTGCCTGCCTCTCTGCCTACTTGTGATCTCTCTTTCTGTCAAATAAATAAATAATCTTTAAAAAAAAAAGTTCATTCTGGCTGGGCTGATAATCAAATTGACATGAGACAGATTGACAGGAGACAATAAAATTTAGTTTCACATATATGGGAAATCCACACAGACATGGAAATTCCAAAGCTAGTGAGACAACATGGGGTTTATATGCCATTCTAAGCTAAGGAGAGGGATAGGGGCTGGAGATACAAAGTGGAGGAAGATCATTAGCAGGAAGGTGAGAGGAGATGCTTGGAAAACAAAGGTTTCCCTGTTATGCAGATAAGTTTCTTAGGTAAAGAGGAATTTCTGTTAATAGCTCTTCTTGGTACAGCTCTCCTTTCCAATGTAAATTTACATTGAGGGTAAGAGGTAAATAGTTTTTCCTGATTCTGCTGTGTTTCCATTGCTTTTAACTCAAAATAATCTTAATGGCAAAGCAGTCCATCTTGGGGTAGCCTGTCCTTGGCTCCCATACTGGTTACCACAGTGATGGCAAAGCAAGAATATATCCTACAGTTATGATGGGGTGACCCATGTGACCCGCTTTCTCACCAATCTCAGTAGTATTGCCATAGATTAACAATTTCAACATTAATTTTATTTTTAGCATATTCTTACACTCACTTTAGGATTTTGAAAAATGAATCTATCATCTTTCACATTAAAAACTGTATCAATTGGGGCACCTGGTTGGCTCAGTGGGTTAAAGCCTCTGCCTTTGGCTCAGGTCATGATCCCAGGTTCCTGGGATCGAGCCCCACATCAGGCTCTCTGCTTTGTGGGGAGCCTGCTTCCTCCTCTCTCTCTCTCTCTGCCTCCCTCTCTGTCTACTTGTGATCTCTGTCAAATAAATAAATAATTAAAATCTTTAAAAAAATTTGTGTCAATCTTCTTCTTCTTCTTCTAAGGGAGAGAGAGTGCATTGTGAGCTGGAGTGGGTGAGGGGCAGAGGGAGAGAGAGAGAATCCCAAGCAGGATCCATGCTCAGTGCAGAGCCCAATGCAGGACTGATCCCATGACCCTGAGATCATGACCCAACTGGTACCCAAGAGTTGGATGATCAGCTGACTGAACTGCCCAGGTGCCTGTAATGATTTCCTTCTAAGATACCCTTTTAAAAGTGCAGAAAAAGGCATGTCTGTGTGGCTCAGTAGGTTAAGCATCTGCCTTTGGCTCAGGTCAAGGTCTCAGGGTCCTGGGATCAAGTCCTGCATTGGGCTCCTTGCTTGGTGGGGACACTGCTTCTCCCTCTGCCTGCTTCTCTTCTTGCTCGTGTGCTTGCTCTCGCTCTCGCTCTCTCTCTGACAAATAAATAAATAAAATATTTTATTTTAAAGTACAGAAAAAAATCAAAAAGTACAGAAATCGGAAATATTTCTGTGTCTGTGTATACTTCAGGGGGATCAAAATTGTTCCAGTTGTTTGTTATGGGAAACAGAATCAAAACTTTTAGACTAGACTAGTTCTCTACTTAATAACCTTTCCAGTACCATTTTGTTTTTTAAAATTAAAATTTGATTTTCTAGTTCCCTTAAATCCTATCCATACTCATCCCCTTAATATGGTATCCAACTTTATATTCCAATCATGATTCTACTAATATTATAACTTTGTTTTTTCACCTTCAGGTCACAAGAAGTAAGGGTAGTAAAAACAGTATAATAAATAACATAGAAAAGAGCTTGTTTACTTTCTCCCTTTCTCTTATAATCCAAGACTGTACATTTCTACTTGACTTAAAATTCCTTCCATTATACTCAGTGGGGTCTTACCCCTGTTCTTTGGTCTTTCCTCATAATATCTGTCATTTTCTTCTGGCATGCACTGATGACTAATTACACTTCTGTTCTGCCATTTTTTCTTCTTGTAATCTGGCTGTGATGTGAACCTCCTGTCCCACCCATGATGAAGTCACCCTCCATCAGGTCAATTCATATCACCCCCAGGCATGGCTGGACCAGCTGGGGAACACAAAGGCCTAGGCTCAAGAGATAGGAATGCTTGCTTACCACTTAAAGGAACAGAGAGGAATGCAACCCCACTAGCTTATAAGTCATTAATCAGCACTACCCTAAAGTCACCAGATGTACTTAATGAAATATTTAATATAAAGAATAAAGATATTTTTCTTCAGATTCCAAGTCTCTTGAGATGAAATAGATCTCTGGGAGTCCAGACAAAGCAGCACCAGAAATTAAGTTACATCTACTAACACGACCTCATGGTCCTCCAATCAATAGTGCCCAACTTCTTAGGAGATCCATGCCCCCAATTTTGCCCTTAAAAAGCCTCACTTGGGGGCACCTGGGTGGCTCAGTCAGTTTCATGTCCAACTCTTAGTTTTGCCTCAAGTCATGATCTCATGGATCGTGAGGTCAAGTCCCTTGGCAGGGGAACAAACTCAGCGGGAAGTCTGCTTAAAGATTTTCTCCCTCTGCTCCTTCCCCCACTCATGCATGCTCTCTCTCTCTCAAATAAATAAATCTTAAAAAAAAACAAAAAACAAAAAACAACCCTCACTTCCAAGCCATTGCGGAATTTGAGACTTCTGAGCATTAGCTCCCTGTTCTCCAGGGTTGTACCATAGCTATAAATGGCCCATTTTTCTTCAGTACAAATGCTCAGTGTCAGTTTTTTATTGGCTTATTACACATCAGGAAGACAAACTCTGGTTTGGTTTGGTTACAATGATCAGGGCTTTGATATCCCTTTCCATTTCCTTTGTCATGTAGATTCAACGCTTGCCATTAATATTACTTAGATGAGGGAAGATATAATTTATCCCCAGCTGGGCTTGACCTTTATACTGGCCACTGAGCAAGGCTGCTTATACTGTTGGGACTTTCAGGAGTTTAAGTGAGATGAGCTTTACTTTTCAATCCCCCTCTCTTGCCCCTTCATTGGATTCCCACAGGGATTAGAACTCTGGGTTTAGGTTAGTATATGTGATTCACACTGAGTTCTATCCAAATGTCCACTCCTTCTGACTCTGAACTACTGCTCTTGAATTCCATTTCTGTGGCTAGACTCTAACTGCCCTTGGAAATCTTCTCTCAGAACTTCTTAGTTCTCATGTAAATAGCCCTGATGTTTGGCAAGCCAAACAACCATGGTGCATATAGCTTTGAAAATTCTCAAGCTGAGAAACCCTGCAACATAAAGATACAGAATTTTCATTGTAATGAATGTCAGACAGTGATTTTCCTTGTAATCAATGTCAGAACATTGATAATTAGGTTCTTTAAGCAAGCCAGAGAAAAGGACCAACAGGAAGGAGCCGGGAAAAATGAGGTTGTTTTTTTTTTCTCTTTTTGAGAACATATATACTGGTATCATCTTTGATTTAAAGCATTTGCCTTAGTCCTTTAACAGTTTATAGTCCATACCAGAATAAGCATATTAACTGCTATTTTCAGACTGTTTTATCTACTTAAAGTTGTGGTATAAAAACTTGTTACTCTTCATAGTTAGACTTACTTATGAAGAGAAAAAGTGTTGCCACCTCTTTCATATGCTCTTTGAGCCCATCAGATTTCCATTATTTGTCTTTTAAATTTGAAGGGTAGTAGAATATGCCACCCCTAAATGTCCTTCTTTGGCATAAGGATCATTTTGAGCTGATTATTTTGAGAAACAGAAGACAGAGTAGAAGTTCTGAAAACCAAGGAAAAGTTAACTTTTCATAGGGATATTTACATTTACAAAGGAAATCTCAGATTGTAATTGTGTTTCCCACTCTCTACCAGGAAGATAAGACTGTAAATCACAGAATTTTATCAGTGGAGAAAGCACCAACTTGCATCTGTGAAAAATCTTACCCTGGTTTGTCTGCTTTTTCGGATAATCCTCCACAACTGGATCCCAACCACTACTTCACCCAGCATCTTCTTCCGTCTTTGGCTGGACATATTTAAGGCGATGGTTTGGGCCATTTTGGGGGAATTATTCAGTTTTCCTTGGTCTTTCTCATGTATACAGGAGGTACACATTGCATTAAACTTCAATTTTTTTCCTCCTGTTAAGCTATCTTTTATTAAAGTGTATATCAGTCAAGAACATAAAAAGAGCAGATAGAAAATTATTTTTCCTCTCATCCTTACACTTTTATGCTTATTAAGGGGTAAAAAGAAATAAAAATTCATTCATTTCCCTCAAGTTAAAAATAAAGGTAGAATATGATACAACTAAATGAAATATTTTGTTCTATTTACAAAATTTTATTCAATATACAACTAAATGTACTTTTCCATTCTTCTTTCAATTACTTTTATTAAATATGTTGACCTATCTTAATAGCTTTCATGTTATTTTAAAACAGTATTTATGTTTGTTTCACCTTTACCTATAGACAGAACATTTTCAGTATTCCAATTGAATAGAAACTGTAGGGGCCAAGGACAGGTTGCCCCAAGATGAGGCACTTTGACCTGAAGGTCATTCTGAGCTAAAGACAATTGAGACCCTACAACACAAGACAAATTTTTGCCCCTCCCTTAACTACATAGAAGAAACTAAATTGGGGTCTTTCCCAGAATAAACTTTATTAGCAGAGATAAAATTTATCTGAGTGACCCATGTGTATGGCCAGGCAAACATCTAATTACCAAACATCTGCTCTTCTTATTGCCCTGTGAACTGCACTCCTTTCCTCTGAAGTCCCAGATCCTGACCCTCTTCTCTTTAGTTCAGGATGACATATATACCTCATTTTACCTGATTGTCTTTGCAATTTCTTTATCTGTGTGGATTCCTTGTACATACATATCATATTAAATTTGATTTCTCCTGTTAATCTGCCTCATATCAATTTGATTCTTAGTCCAGCTGGAAGGACCTTTGAGGGGAGAGGAATTCTTGCTCCCCAACAAAAGCACTATATAAACTACTTTAATAAAAGTGCTTTAGAATTTCAGCAGACTACTTAAAATTCATTGCTTAATTAATGGTTAGATTTTATTTATTTATTTATTTATTTTAGATTTTATTTATTTATTTGACAGAGAGAAATCACAAGTAGATGGAGAAGCCGGTAGAGAGAGAGGGAGAGAGGGAAGCAGGCTCCCTGCTGAGCAGAGAGCCCGATGCGAGACTTGATCCCAGGACCCTGAGATCATGACCTGAGCCGAAGGCAGCGGCTTAACCCACTGAGCCACCCAGGCGCCCCTGGTTAGATTTTATTTAAAGATGAATATCATTTTAAAGGAAGTTGGAGGACTTATTCATGTCCTTCTCTTCAAAATGGAAGTATTATATATTTGTGTTCTTTTCTTCCCATTTAATAAAACCATAATTTTAAATACCATACTGGATCATGTCAGTCACTAGGTTCAAAATAATACTTGCTGTAATAGCTGAGTAATATGTGACATATATAGAAGGGTTGACTGAAAAAGTAAGAGCTAAACAGGAGACTATCTGACTACGTTCCAGACCCCTACCCCTACCTCTCTCCTTGGCACATAGAAGTATCACGTTGCCTCGCTGTCTTTGGAATTTCCATGTCCATGGGAATTCCCCATATGCCCACTATTAAATTTTATTTTCTCCTGTTAATCTGTCTCATGTCAATTCGGTTCTTAGTCCAGCTAGAGGGATCTTAAAGGGCAGAAGAAATTCTTCCTCCTCGACACGATAATAGATAGCCATCTCACCGTTAGATTTTCCTGATTTGCAAATCAAGATAAAAATGTGTTGATTAGTATGGAAGACATGGAACTGTACCTCCTCAAGCCCCTTTGAGTTAGAACATACTGCTCAAACATGTCATAACTGGTCAAGTGACTGCTTCTATGTATCAACTCCTACAGTATCTATCTCAGCAACCTGCCTCTACAGTGCACCTCACCAGGCAAACCTGCATCCTCTGACTGAGTCGGGGTTAGTGGCTCAGACATTCTAGACTAATGCCAAAAATTCTGAAGGGCAATTCAGATTTCCTTGTCATGTTGACCAAGGTCTCATGGGGCCTGTAGAGCTAATTTACTTTTTTTAAAAAAGATTTTATTCATTTATTTGAGAGAGAGAGAGTGAGTGACATAAAGTAAGGGGGGAGAATCAGATTCCTGCTGAGCTGGGAGCCCAACATGAGTCTTGACCCCAGGAACCTGGGATCATGAAACTGACTGATACACTCAGGTTCCCTGCTATTTTACTTCTTACTCTGCCCAAATCTGTTTCCTTTCCATTCCTTATACAGAAATTGATCCCTAATATATCTCTTATACCTTGGAACATCTGCTTGTAACAAACTCAATTTGTGACAATTAGGGGTTGAATATTATAATTTTGGGGTCCCTACTGATAGTTACCAAGTAAGCTTTTCTGGTAGTTCAAATTTGTCTTGAATGATGGTGTCAGACTCTTTCCATCCATCTATCTATCTTTGAGCCACATATGCATTTAAAAGTTTTAAATATCTTTCATGTGTTATGTACCGGTCTTTGACTTTAAGGGGCTTCCAACCAGATGGAAGAGAAAAGATACTTACCTGCAAGTTGACATGAAAGAGGAAAGGGCAGTAGTAGAAAGATCTGTAAATAAATAAACAAGAATGATGGCAAATAAACCAACTGATACTGTAAGGAGATACAGAACAACAATGATAATGGTATACCTCAAGGTTTGTTATATTTTAAGGGATTTATCTTCTAATATTTAATTTCTACAGCAAATGTTAGCTCCACGATCTTAAAAACATATTTCCTGTAACTGTGAGGATCAGTCTCCAGCTACATTTTGGAGCCAGCACAAGGGTATTTATAGGTATTGGAATCTGACCTTTTCCAGTGCTTTGCTGGACATACTGCTTTCCCACTACTAGATAGGTCTACAGATAGAAGTATCATTGAAAGGAAGTTGAATTCCTTTCTCCCTACTAAAATGCAAAAAGTAGTTCAGAACTCTAATGTTTGTAACTATACCTGTCTTTATTGTATTCTAAATGGTCTTTATCTCAGTCTTCCACAAACTAGTGGAATCCTACTGTGCTCTATTTTAGGTTATATTTAAACTAAAGAGAAGTGGCTCCATGTTTTTCAAGATCTGTGAGAGTTTTTAACCCCAAACCATTTACTAGACCTCTTATGTTAAGAGTACCTTTGGCGGCACCTGGGTGGCTCAGTCATTAAACGTCTTCCTTCGGCTTGGGTCATGATCCCAGAATCCTGGGATGGCGCCCTGCATCAGGCTCCTTGCTGGTGGGAGGCCTGCTTCTCCCTCTCTGACTCCCCCTGCTTGTGTTCCCTCTCTCACTTTGTCTCTCTCTGTCAAATAAATAAATAAACTCTTAAAAAAATAAGACTAACTTTGTTTTCAGGTGGGAGGTTCGGTGAGCCTGGTGGTGGGTATTATGGTGGGTATTGCATGGGGCACTGGGTGTGGTGCATAAACAATGAATTCTTGAACACTGAAAAGAAAAAAAAAAAAGAATAAAGATTTAAAAAAAAAGTACCTTTGTTTTCCCCTCTGTTGTTTGAGAAAATATATGACTCTAAATCAACACTTCAAAATAAATGTTCACTGTATTAACTATTAGAGCAGGCACTGACATTTGTAAGATCATGTTTAAAAATATGTATTTGGCAAATTATTTTTCTGTTTGTTGTGCATAAGGACATACAGAGCCTCAACTGCTTATGTTTCTGCTGTCCCTCCTATTTCCTTCCTCAGCCTAGAGTTAGGGATTCATATTTTTAAATTATGGAAACCTGTGAGCAATTTTACCATTGCAAGACTGTGATTGATATTGAGTAGAAATATTTTGGAGAGATTTCACTGACATCTTATTTAAAATGTACAAAACAATCTAATACAAATAAATGTTGTCTATTTTCCTATAGTTGGACTTACATACAATGGGAATATTCTGAAAGAGAGCATGTGACTTTGAAGTATTAAATAAGCGAAGCCTGTCTTATGCTGTACTTGGTACATCATAGTTCCTGGTTAATTTACTTTTTTCCTTGCTTTCTGATTCATTGCTCTATCATCAACCGTTCCCAGCTGACCCCACCCTCGGCAACCATAATGTGTGTGAAAGTAAGGCCAGACCACGTTCTGGTTTTCCATACCTCTGTGGTCATTTCATCATGGCTTAGTTGTTCCCTTGCTTAGGCATCAATATTTAACCTTCAAGCTAATAATTTATAATCCAACAAATTTCTTTTTTTTAGCATTGCTCTAACCAATGAGAACACACATTTCATGGTGATTTGACCAGATGATTGAGAAAATACATTTTAAAAAGGGATTCCATCAGAGGTAATTCCATCTTTACACAGTATCAATGGCCTCCTTTAATTACTTGCATGACCAGCTTTGACCTTAGTTTCTGTTACTGTTTATAAAAATCTCTGAATTACAATAAATTGGTTCCAGTATTTCAGAACATATCTACCCCTTCTTTCTTTATGCTCATTAAAAACAACCTGAAATCTTCTAAGAAATAAAATGAAAATCACCTACAAAAATTACCTAGTCTGTGTTTTAGCTAGTTCATAGCTATCTTCTAAAATAAGTACATTACATATTTCTAAAGAATGGTTTAATGAAAATGAACTTGCTGTTTTATATGAGTTCATGCCATCACTGTGGGAGTTTTAGTTTTTGGTTATCAGCAGGTTGCGGATGTTGATTCACATAATATATTTAATGACTATTGCCTCTGCTCAGAATTCTCTGGAATTAAGCATTAAAGATGTAAACAGCAGAACAGCTAATGGTTCCTATGGTTTACAAATAACTTTTTGACTCAGCTTTATTAGACATTATAAGGCTAATTGCATTACCAGAGTAATTGGTCATTTATAAAAGTTTTACTCTTTGGTTGTTAGTGGTGCTATTTACTATTTTGTAATTTATTATTCTGTAATCTGCATACCTTCCTGGATATTTATGTTTTGTACTTGTATATTTTTGTAATCAGAGTTATTTATAGATATATTCATTAAACCAAAACATTTATAAATTTAAGGGTACATACATACACACACATATATGTATGGGATTTTGACCGAACATAAGTAGATTTAGGGAATGGTTCTTTTAAATTTTGTCACAGTTCGTTCCTAGAAACAGTATTTTAAACTGTGCTTAACAATAGATTACAGATTTTTTTTTCTATAGGTATACTCTCTTGAAAAGAAAATATATATTGATAGGTATTATAGGTAATGATTCATTTTTTAAATTATTTATTTATTTATTTATCTATTTATAGCACAAGTGGGGAGGTTGGAGGGAGAGGGAGAGAGAGAATCTCAAGCAGACTCCATGCTGAACACAGAGTCCAGCAGGGGGCTCAATCCCATAATCCTGAGATCATGACCTGAACTGAAATCAAGAATCAGATGTTTAACCAACTGAGCCACCCAGGCATCCCTCAAGGGTAATGATTTAAAATTGTGAAATTGTGACAGTAGGGGCACCTGGGTGGCTCAGCAGGTTAAGCCTCTGCCTTCAGCTCAGGTCATGGTCTCAGGGTCCTGAGATGGATCCCCGATTCAGGCTCTCTGCTCAGCAGGGAGCCTGCTTCCCCCTCTTTCTGCCTGCCTCTCTGCCTACTTGTGATATCTCTCTCTGTCAAATAAATAAATAAAAACTCTTTAAAACAAAATTGTGACAGTAGTCCCTAATAGAAACTTTGTAATTCCTGAAATGCTTTATAGAAATTGAATTCTCTGTTTCTCTTACCAGATTATTGGTTATCCAACAAGTGAAATGATTTATGTGAAATTAATTTATAAAAATTTATGGTTTTGATAAATGGACATATGTTTCTATACATGTTGAATATTTATGGACTTTCACATAGTATGAAGACAGTCCTAAGATCTTATCTTGCTATGTAATAAAATCATTGGAAGATACTCACTTGCAGGGATTTAGGCATAACTTAAAAACCATTTTAGTACACAAAATTAATTCAATAACATTTAGTCTAGAAATATTCATGTTCATAAATACAGTGACATTTTGGACTAGAGATAACACATAGTCTGTGTTATTGCAATGCCCAGAAGAGTAGTTGTAACTCTAGTCCTGTTCCCCTTTCTTAAGGATATTGAAACACAATGAGTAACAGTTATATGATGATAGGAAACCTCATATCTTTGATTAGTTAGAAATCAATCAATCAATCAATCACTTGAAGCTCTAGAAGTTTATCGATGATTAAAAAACAAACTTTTGATGTCCTCACACCGTGATAGAGACATTCACACGTGTACCAACATAATGGATGAGCTTGTAGGGGTCAAGGGCAGGCTGTCCCAAGATGGGCCACTTTGGCCTGAAGATCATTCTGAGCTAAAGGCAATCAAGACCCTACCAACACAAGACAAACTTTTGCCCCTCCCTTAACTACATAGAAGAATCTAAATTGGAGGTTTTTCCCAGAATAAGCTTTATTAGCAAAGATATATTTTATCGGAGTGATCCATCTTATGGCAGGTCAAACATCTAATTACCATACATCCGCTCTTCTTATTGCCTTGTGAATTGCATTCCTTTCCTCTGATGTCCCAGACCCCTACCTTCTTCTTAGTTGAGGATGACATATATACATCATTTTGCCTGACTGTGTTAGGAATTTCCATGTTTGTGGGGAATCCATGTACATATGAATGGTATTAAATTTAATTTTTTCCTCTTAATCTGCCTCATGTCAATTTGATTCTTAGTCCAGATAGTCCTCTTTGAAGGGGACAGGAATTCTTGCTCCTGACAAGCTTTATTGTCATAAATATATAAAGTATAGCACCAGTATTAAAATTTGCTTGTCCCATAGATTGACCTAATCAACAAAAATATACTAGCTATAATAAACATTAGGTATTTATTTATTTATTTATTTATTAAAAGATTTTATTTATTTATTTATTTGACAGAGAGAGATCACAAGTAGGCAGAGAGGCAGGCAGAGAGTGGGGAGCAGGATCCCTGCTGAGCAGGGAGCCCGACACGGGACTTGATCCCAGGACCCTGGGATCATGACCTGAGCCGAAGGCAGAGGCTTAACCACTGAGCCACCCAGGCGCCCCAAACATTAGGTATTTAAATAAACAAAATAATTAAATCATTTGTGTCAATAAGGTTAGATACAAATAATCTTGTTACCAGTTATTAAATGAAGAAATATGGATAGGTATAAATAGTACAAGCTGCATTAGAAAGCTTGCTGAATGAAGTTTGTTTTCTGTAATAGCTTTCTCTGAAGCAAGTACAAGTCACTCAAACTCATTCCATTGATTTTAAGTCTTTACTTAAAACTAGATGGAGAGTAAAAAGCACTTGTTTTAGATGGTTATGCTGGTAGTACTCTTTTACAATGAGTAGTAATTTCAAAGGGCTGACCCACCATCTTTTCTTCTTTTTCTCCTGTTTTTCACTTTATTCAGCTCTACAAATAGAGCTGTAGATCATTAATCTAAAGCAGTGTTAGCAGTAAACTCTTTCTTTAACCCTTCTTAGCCACAGCCAATTCTGCCAACATGTAACTTTTGGTCTACCTGAGTTGAAAAGAAAGGTTTAGGTAGGTAATTGTATTAAGACCGGAGAGACTTGCTCCTAGAAACCACACCATGAGACCCTGCCACGTCCCCTCAGTTTCTATGAATTATAGCCATTTTCAACAGAACTGCTTTGTTTGTTTGTTTGTTTATTTATTTATTTAACAGAGGTAGGGTTGGTGGGGGGAAGCAGGCTCCCTGCTGAGCAGAGAGCACAATGCGGGGCTTAATTCCAGGACCCTGAGATCATGACCTGAGCCAAAGGCAGAGGCTTAACTCACTAAGCCACCCAGGCGCCCCAACTGAACTGCTTTTTGAAAACAAGGTCTGTTTTCCAATAATATACATAGGCATATAAACTTAGTTACAACTGGAAAGATACACACAACAAAATAATTTTATGGTACTGGACAGAGTGTTAGTTTGTTTAGAGAACAGGGGGAGGGAAAGGCGCAGAGGGAGAGGTAGTCAGAGAATCTGAAGCATCTCCACGCTGAGCACAGAACCTGATGCAGGGCTTGATCTCACAACACTGAGATCATGACCTGAGCTGAAACCAAGAGTCAGATGCTTAACCAACTGAGCCACCCAGGTGGCTCTACAGGGGCTCTATGGGGACATTATGTCCCAACAGGCATAGACATTTGAAAATTGACTGTTCACATTCCTCTGGTAATGAATGAAGTGATGAATAAGGAGACTTTACATGTTTTGTGTAATATTTTAGATATAGCATATAGGAGGAAAAATAATTTTCCTTCTACCTTTCATTGTTCTTGGCTGAGATCCCCTGGAATAAAAGACAGATTAACACAAATAGAAATTTAATAACATATATACCACTAGTACACTATAAGAGTACATAGGTAAAACAGGCAACTCCCAAAATGGCCTGAGCCACCACCTTAAAGACCACCTCCAGTTAAAAACAAAAGACAGATGGTTGGGAAAGCAGTTATGGGAGGTTTTTAGGCAAAGCAGAGTAAAAAAAAATTTTTTTCTTAAATTCAGATTTAAGGCTATGCCTTTTCAAATAATGAGTTGCTGGAGATACAGAGTCATCCTTTTCTTCCTGGTACAAAGGGAGACACTTTCATAAATGGAGACTTCCTTTATAAGTGTAAAGGTCTCTTACAAAACAGTCAATTTTATTCTGTTTTTAGAGATTCTACTGTGTCTACTTTTTCACAAAAATAATCAGCTCAGGGGAACCCAGGTGGCTGAGTCTTTAAGTGTCTGCCTTTGGCTCAGGTCATGATCCCAGTTTCCTGGGATAGAGCCCACATCAGGGTCCCTGCTCAGCGGAGAGTCTGCTTCTCCCTCTTCCACTCCCCCTGCTTGTGTTCCCTCTCTCGCTCTCTCTTTCTCCATCAAATAGATGAATAAAATCTTAAAAAAAGAGACCACCCTAGGTATGATCCATAACCCTTGCAAGCATAAAATGGAAAGACCACTCTGGAACATCCTCCTCCAGGCCATCTCTGGAGTGTCTCTGTGTCTGCCTATGCTCCCATCTTGAGAGTGGATCTTTGCTTTTACTGCTATTAAACTCTTGCTTACTTGCGAGTTTGTCTCTTTCTTGGATGAACTCAAGAACCAAGCTGGGGAAGGGGACCGAGGGTTGGGCGGGAACTGGCTGGCAGTGGAGATGGGACATGCCACTGACAGGATCATGATCCCTTCAGTTTTGTTCTTTCTCAAGATTGCTTTGGCCATTTGTAGTCTTTTGTGATTCCATATAAATTTTAAGATTATTTGTTCCAATTCCACGAAAAATGCCATTGACATTTTGAAAGAGACTGCACTGAATGTGTAGATTGCTTTGAGTAGTATGGGCATTTTAACAATATTAATTCTTCCAATCCATGAGCACAGTGTATCTTTCCATTTATTGGTTCATTTTCAAGAATATCTTATAGATTTCAAAGTATAGGTCTTTCACTTCCTTAATTAAATTTATTCCTAGGCATTTTATTCTTCTTGAAGCAATTGTAAATGGAATTGTTTTTTTAAGTTCTCTTTCTGATAGTTTATAGTAATAGTAATGCACTGTATTTCTGTATATTAATTTTGTATTCTACAACTTTACTGAATTCATTTATTAGTTCTAGTAGTTTTTTGATGGAGTCTTCAGGGTTTTGTTTTCTTTTTAAAACAGCAATCTTTTTAAAGATTCTTGTTCTGTTTTTACCAATACACAATTTTTGGCTAAGATTTGCATAGACATTAGTACAATATGTTAAAAATGATAAGTTCTATAGATAAAGATAAAACAAATCAGAATTTCGAAATACCAGTGTAAAATAACTTACTGACTTATACAGCTTTTGAATTTCATTCAGTAACCATGTGTTACTGATGTGATTTGAAATATATTTTAATTTTTATGCTTTAATTTCTTCTTACATTATTTATGTTAAGAAAATAATCTAAGGCATGGGAGCTCTAAAGGCAGCATCCATTAATTATAGCTTTCCAGGTTTCATAGGAGATTGAGAACATCCATGCTGTGAAAACCTAGGCATTATAAAAGTAAATTTTTGCAATCATGATATTAGAACTGTCATCCCAGCTGTGCATCAATGGCATTTATTGTATATTGATTTACACCAGAAACCAACAGATTCTTTCATTAGAGTCTTAGGAGACTGTTAGCTAGGTGATTTGGTGGGATGAACTAACTTGAATCCTACAAAACACAAACCAGCAAAAGATTAATATATTAGGAAGTGAAGCTATACAAAAGGATGCATCATGGTAAAAGCATTAACATAAGAATAATTGATTTGCATAGAAATAGATCACTTATCACTACAATTCTTAGCCTATATGGTCCTAAAAGACCACTATTCTTAGGCAATTCTTTGGAGGAATGTAGAAGAAGTTGGAGAGGTCTGCATAAATAGACTCAAGTTTGTCAAAAGGGCAATAATAATTTCTAACTGTTTTGCAAGTTAACAATTCACTTCCTCATAATGCTGCAAAAGACATTCAAATCATATTTCATCTTGTGATGCAGCTGTTCTGCACTGTGCTTTTCAGTTTTGGAAACCAATAATGCATTTCTTGACCCTAAGAACCAGCCACCCTAAGAACCAATACCGTATCTGGCATGAATCACTCAAGCCCATTTCCACAAATTTCATTAACATCTGTGTCAA
Organism: Neogale vison; assembly: GCF_020171115.1. Taxonomy (NCBI): domain Eukaryota; kingdom Metazoa; phylum Chordata; class Mammalia; order Carnivora; family Mustelidae; genus Neogale; species Neogale vison. Next base: position 100,375,666 of record NC_058105.1, read on the forward strand.
ATCCTTAACCCTCTTGTCACCAGGCATGTCCATCTTGATTTATGCCCAGTGAAACCATTCTAAATCATTAATGCCTGAGATTGATATTTAAATTCCAGAACAATATTGAAATCCATATCAGAATGTGTTCTTATTTCACTGTCACCCTAAGCTGAGTATTTAAAGATTCTACTGCTAATGTTCCATTCTGTTTGGATTAACATAGAGAACCATTAATATTACCACTGTTTTCTGAATGAGGTATCGTATTTTCCAGGGAATCTTTTTATTAAAATTCAGAGTATTACTATTATCAACCACAGGTTACTTTTCTGTTCATCTATATCTACCGATCTATCTCTATTTTAGGAGAGTTGACACATGGTATTATATTAGTTTCAGGTTTACAACATAGTGATTCAATAACTTTATAGTCATGTTATGCTCACCACAAGTATAACTACCATCTGTCACCCTGCAGCACTATTACAATACCATTGACTATATTCCCTATGCTGCACCTTTTATACCTATGACTTATTCATTCCATAACTAGAAGCCTGTGTTCCCACTCTCCTTCAGCCATTTTGCCCATCCCCCTACTGCCCTACCCTCTGGCAACCATCAGTATGTTCTCTGTATTTATAGGTCTGTTTCTACCTTTTGTTTATTTATTGTTTTGTTTTTTAGATTCCACATATAAATGAAATCATATGGTATTTGTCTTGTGCTTGTTTTAACATATTTTAATGCTAATGATACTGATGTATGAAGTACCCATATAGACATGCTATATAATTTATGTTTCCTCTATCATGTGCTTCATAGAAGAATGTGACCAATTTTGTCTATGTCCATTAATGTTTACTCTGAGAGGAATCTGAAATCAAATGTGACCACTGTCAAAAAATGATTTTGTAAAAAACAAACAAAAAAACCCCCCAGCATATCATATATTTATTCCCATTTGATCCTCTGGAATAAAATTTTACTGCATCTTTATTATCATAAATCCCTTACCTATTTGTAAGTAATTGCATGGATAATGCTTCTTTTGTTTGCTCATTTTATATTTTTCTTGAGTGGGTGTAGAGAGCAAAATGGAGTCTCTCATGCCAAGCAGGAGCCTGCGTCAAGCAATGATGCAAGCAGTTAAGGTACTGCAGCTAGGAAATATCTCAGGGGCCAATGCCAGCTGACGCCCCAGAACCAATAACCAGCAGAACCAGAGACCCAAAACCGATTCAATCCCTTTAAAAAAAGGGAAGGATTTTGGTAGCAAACTGTCAGACTCTCCAGACATGACTATCCTATGTCTGACCACTTGAAAAAAGCAGCTGCAGCCGAAGGCTCTGCCTGATGGATCTCAGAACAGAACTGAGAGCCTTCGCAGCTTCAATGTCAGAAGCAGAAGTGCTGAGAGCTGACCCAGACCATACTGAGGCCTTATCTCATCTGAGCCCCCACAGACTGACTTCGGGTTTGGTTCGTTAACTTCCTACCCCCTTCTGTTATCTCGTTTGTTGTATGCCTTGTCTTCTGTTCTGTTCTGTGTGCCATGTAAGAAGCCAAGTTGGATCACATGGTGAACTGTCATTGAGTTTGGAATCCTGAACCTGCTTTATCATTGTGATTTAACTTTGCTTTATGATTGAATAAAGCTGACACTGTGGAAAGACACAACATTGTGGTGCCTTCATAGTGTGCTCATGAGAGTGGGAAGGTCCATAAGCTGATCTTTTAGGAGAGGATTCAGTGATATGTGTGACTAATTAAGGAAATGCTTGGGGAAAGTTAGTAAAGGGGTAGTGAAAGCAGAACGGTGAATCAGTCATCTTAAATAAGTGTGGGATTTTAGTCAATGTTATTCACCCCAGTCTGATTCCGTGGTGTTCTCCAGAGCCAAAATGACACCAGTGTTTTTCATTCTTTTTTTTTTTTTTTTTTTTTCCTGTTCGAGGCAAGGGAGCTGAGCCTTCAAACTCCTGCCCAACATTGCCATTGATTCTGGGCCTGTCCCAGGGGACATCAGTTCCTAGCACTTCTGGTTTTGAGCAGCCCCAGTGGTCCAACAGGTCTCTAAAGAAAGCTAGACCTACCCTACATGCTCCCCCAGAAGATGGGAGCCCAGCATAAATAAATTGGATGCCAGGAGATGAGGGTCTAAAGAAGAGCATCAAATTTTTTGTTAATGTAAGGGCCTGCTTAGCCAGAGCGAGCCATTTTGTTGTTTATGCAGTAAACTTAGATTGACCCTTCCCCCCCAGAGGAACTTACTTAGAAACAAGTCTGGGAAACCAGAAAAATATGACTGACCAGCCCCGGATAACAGAGCCCATATACCAGGACGTGTCAGGTCAGGGGGAGGTAACAGAGCCCAGAATACAAGGATGAGTCAAGCCAGGTGGAGACATCCAATCAGGAAAGCACCTCCCTAACCATCCAAGAATGTGGGCCCTGCCTTTTGGGCACCAATTCTGACCAGAGTGATAGGCTAGTTCAAATAACTACTATGGGGTGAATTGTAATTCAGTTGGTCACCTGTGTGTGGCCAGGCTCAACCACATGGCCTTTACTCTATAAAAGTTAGTCTGTGAGGCTGGGAGGGGTCACCTCTTTGCAAGAGACGGCCCTGGCCGGTCAGTTTGATTCTTGATGCTTGGAGCGAAATAAAGCTTTGCTTGACCTTCGCTTTGTATCAGTCTCGCTCCTTTGACCATGGACCCAACAGTTAAAATTGTCCTTGTTTTTCCTTCTTCCCCTCCTCCTAAAAGCATTGTTAAAATCAAAATAAAACTTTTGATTCTATGATAGCAATGCTGATGGTGTCTGTGAATAAAATGTTGTATATAATCAAGGTAATATTTAAACACACTTGGTCGGTTAATAGAATTTTTGATCTATCACTCTGTTTGACATACAAACAAATTTATTAAGCAATAATTCCTGCTGTCTAGGTATTTTAAGTTTCATTTGTAAATAAGAGAGAACATTAAATAATTGTACATACGTGTTATTTTTCTTTTGCTGCCTTAGCAATTAGCCCAAATGCAATGGCTTAAAACAATACCACTTACTGTCTCACAGTTTTGTATATCAGAAGTCCAGTGTGGCAGGCAGTGTTTTCAGCTCTGCTCCCACAGGCTGAGATCAAGGTATCAGTCTGCACAGTGCTCACTGGAGACTTGGGTCTTTTTCTAAACACAATGGGTGTTGCCAGAATTTGTTTCCTTGTGAGTATAGCACTAAGGCCCCATTGTCTTGCTAGCTGTCAGGCAGGGGCAGCTGTCAGCTCTTAAAGGCCTCACACTCATAAGCCATGCCATCCCATGACATGGTACTTTACTCCTTCTTCCTTTAGGCCAACAGGAGCAGATTCCTCTGACCTCTGCACATCCAGAGAAGCTCAACTGATTTGCTTCTCACCTGAATGAGTCAGGTCCACCCAGATAAACTTACTTTAAATTAACCTGACTTGGGACTTTACAGCTATAAAATATCTTTCCAGTGTTTGAATGAAGAAGCAGGGGGCTGGAATCTTGGGGCACCATCTTTAGGATTCTGCCGATGACAGAAGACAAATGCAAATTAACATTCAATGAGGAAATCTGATGCATGTGTTTAGGCTGTAGTGAATAGAATGCTTGGTTTGGATAGCCGGCTAAAAAAGAAAACCAAATACGTGGATTTTGCAAAGAGTCTAAATAATTTGAAAGGGTGAAAATAAATGGATAGTGAATTCAACAAGGAAGAAATATATGCAGGAAGAGGGAGGAAATAACTCAATTATATGGGATATACGCATTTTTGATGTTCTTGAGAACTACTTATGTTTAAACTAAAATATTTTTTTTTAGTTCTGTGATAGGTGAATTCGTGTAATGGTAGGAAGTTAGTGAGATTAATTTAGTTTTAAAATTAATTGATAAAATACATTTAAATAACTTTCCTTTTGTATTATGTATACTGATCTCTCTCTTCCCCTTGCTCTCACAGACATACAGCAATTGTGTATACATGTATACATATAGATGTGGACACATACATACATCTGCACACACATATGTGTATACTAACTGAAACACACAAAATGTCATGCTTAGCCCATTAATTACACAGCTACAGCATACATCTAGTTGCAAAATCACTCAGTGAACCATTTTAATAAATACATCATTTCTCTGTTCACTTATAAAATCCATCAACCAGTGTTTGATATACTCCCAAACTGGCAAAATAGATTATGCTTATATGAGGAGAAAGAGGAAATTAAGTCCTTTAAAGTATGTTTTAAATGTGAACAGAATTTAAAATTTTTCATCATGACAGCATCCATGTCTCCTAAAATATTTGGAAAGTTTAATGATGCTTTATTCAACAAGAAAAAACTTTTACTAGCTGTCATCCAAAGAAATATGAGGAATGAAATAGAACCTGTCTCCAAACAAAGGACAAGCAAATGGCAGGGAAAGTAATCTTCAATTAATAAGAGGAGGGCAATGAGATCACTAAAATCTCAGTGAACTGCATCCTTCAAATAATTATGATGGTGAAAAATTTGGCTAATTTCCAAGTCTATGTCTTAATGTCAATTAGTTAATACAATAATTTTTGTAAAAGTCAGTGGACTGATAGTAATTGGAGAGGATTTGAAAACAATATTGAATTAGGGATACAAGAGGAAGGGTTAGGTTTCAGTGATAGGGAAAAACTGTGCTCTAAGATGAATGACAAAATGAGCAAGGGAATTCCAGTCACTGTCTCAAAGCCCTTCCAGGTTCTTCTTTCCTACCCCATTTCCAGCATGAGCCAAAAGTACCAAGTATGTGGAAGTAGAAGGGTATAATTTCCCCTCTCTACTTGTACTCGGGGCTTAGACTTTTGGAGAGCAACCTTCTCTGAGCCCACCAGTGTTAAATAAACCTCCGATCCTCCAAAGTCTCTGAGTGCCGCCTGGTTCTTTTGTCAGGATCCAGTCTAGGTTCCCTAACATTAGAATTCAGTTGATAAAAGAAGAGGAAGCTAGAAAATAATTGACTATTTTGATCTGTTGTGGTTAACTCCCTGTTTCTGTGCGCCATTAGTTTAATTATATTTTTCTAACCAAGGTATATTATACTATAAAATACAAACTTAAATTTTAATGCATTATAGCTTCTTTCAAAAAAGAAAAATTTTCATGGAAAAGTAAACCCAAAGTGATATAATTCAGTTGACCCAAAAAGAAAAAAAAAAAATAGATGTCATACTTGAAAAAGAGAATAGGGAATTTGTGATAAAAATGCTAGGATCCAGATGCCATGATAGCAAAGGTCAGGAATAACAAGTTTTCAATTTCTGGGTTAATTCTGTAATAAGCTAGGTTCATTAGCACTCAATACTCAGCAGACACTTAATCTAGATTGAGTTTAAATGAATGGTTTTCATTAGAGAGGATCTCCATCTCCATCCTGATGATCATAAAAAAACAAGGATGTTTTGACAAAACACTTATAGTGGACTGGTCATGTTTATTATCTGAAGGATGGCTTAGGATATTCAAATAATTAAGGACTCTGGAAATTAGACGTATGCAAAGAAAAAGAATAGATTAACCAAAAATGCAAAGAATTTTAGTTATTTTATAATTATAAATACTAAATGTAATACATTCCCTAGGTAATTTATAAGCATATATAAATATGTTTTATATGGATAGCATTTATCATATACCCTTATGTGGTTTACATGCAAATCAATTACTTTTGATTTAGTTAAAATAAGTCACTGGTCTTGTTCATGACATTGTTATGGACACTAATAAATATAATCTTAAAAAAATTGGCATTACTTTTCTGGTTTTAAAAGTAGTATATACCCATCGTAAACAATTTGGAAGTTACAGAAAACTATAGAGGACAATTTCATTATAATGCTACTTTTCTAAGATATCTATTGTTAATATTTTAGTATTTATCTTCTGTGTACGCTTATCTATCTATACAGTGTCCACGGGTACACACAGATACCGAAATTCAAAATATACTTGTGTATCTAAACCAGCTCATTGAAATTTTTATGCAAAGTTCCTTCCATTCACTCCTCCTCCCCCCAGGATCCTCTACAAGAATGCATGCCACCTTCTAAGAAGGTGAATATTTTGTCATCTATACCCCAGATATCTTATGTCAAGAGATGAGGTTAGCTTTTTCTCCAAACTCCATTGACACTTCTAGACTATTCCACCTCCATTTTTATCTAAATTGTCCTGCTACATTTGCTCTTAAGCCATCTGGCTCCATTGCCCTCTGCAAATCTCATTTCTGCATTCAACCAACTCCATCTCATTGTTCCATTCATTGAATGACTAGCTCCATATTCACTTTTGTTATGTTCATGCTGATTCCTATCATACCCTGGATGACTGCAATTTTCAGGACTCTAAACACATTTCCTCAAATTCTTAACTGTGAATGTCTCTATGTTCTACTTGACAACCAATTCCATGGGTGTATCATAGACTCTGTCTCCACCCAGACTGTTCCACTTCTGACATTAAACATTCCTATGTCTGTTCTGTGACCTCAAACACTTGTCCTCTCACTCTCATACTTGGGAATCACATCTTACCTGCTCTGTGATCTATTAGTTTCTTGCTTCTAATGCCATTTCCTGCCAACTTAGACTTAATTATCTATCACTTTACTGTTTCTCTTGACAGTACCTGAGACCACTTGCTTCACAATCTTTTTTCACCAATTGAAAAAGCCCCACCCATGGATTTTAGCAAATCTAGAGCTTCACCCAGCTGCTGAGAACGAGAGAAAATTCCATATGTATAGATTGTCAAGGCCTTAATGTCCAGTGTTGATGGAAGGTCTCTACATTCTTAGGCAGATTTCTTTGATTGTCTTATACTTGCTCCTTCAAATCTTTACCACTCTTTACCACTTTTTAAAAAGATTTTATTTATTTGAGAGAGAGAGAGAATGAGAGAGAGAGAGAGCGCAAGAGGGGGGAGGGTCAGAGGGAGAGCAGACTTCCTGCTGAGTGGGGAGCCTAATGCATGACTCGGTCCTGGGACTCCAGGATTCATGACCTGAGTGGAAGGTAGTCACTTAATCAACTGAACCACCTAGGCGCCCCTCTTCACCACTCTTATTAAATCTATTCCATCCTCTGCCTCAAGCTTGGGGTTAGGGGTGGTGGGGATGTCCCTTTTTCTAAATTTTAGAACAAACAGAGACCAGTGGGCAGGAAGACTCTCAACTTCCAAGTACCAAACACGAGTTGGAACCCATGATCTGTCCTTTGGCACCTGTCACTTAGTAGGAGTCTATTAACCTAGGTCATTCCTTCTCCTAATGGAATGAATACCTTTATCCAGGGGCCTCATTTCAAATGTCCTTTCTTACTCTTGACCTTCACCTTCTGCCTCCCTCCAGGCTTCTTTGGGAGAGTGTCCAGATACGGCAGTAGAAAGGAGAGAGAGAGAGGTGAATTTATTCTCTCAGTGGACAGGCTCATTCCCAGCCAGGAAAATGGGCTGATTCAGGCTATACACACCCAATCTACTCTTCCCAATTTATCAATCAGATAAATCACTCCACTTCCCAGGAAGAGAAAGAAAACTAGCCAAAGAAATTAGGCAAATTACTTTAGCTCCCTCTAATTGGAAGGAAATGTCAGAAGTGAGAAAGAACCATTTCTTCATTATACTTGTAACTTGACTTCAGAGCAGCATTTGATACTGTGACTATTCTCTCTTCAGACTCTCTCTGGGCTTCCACATATTACCCTGCCTTGGGTCTCATCTATGACCGTTCCTTTTGAGCATCCTTCGTGGGATCCACTTCTTCTACCTGTCCTCTAAAATTCATTGAGTCAAAGTGAATTATCTTCTAGCTCCTTATCTCGTCTCCCGTTCATAGTTTCAACTATAATCCATGAGCTATATCTCCAACCTAGATCCTATCCAGAGTTTCAGAAAAACTATATTCAGCTGTCTTCTGTATATCTGTCACTGGACTCCCACAGGTACTTCAACAGCATGACACAAACTGAACTCCCCTTTCTGAAATCATCTTTGTCCAAACGCCCTCTCTGTTTGTACCTACCATCTATTCCGGGATACAACAAGAAACCTGAGTGCCATCCTGAACAGAGTTCTCTGTCCTACACTCCACTTCCAGTCTCCCAATTCTCATCCTTTTTGTCTCCTAAATATCTGTCAAATCCATTCACTTCCTTCCCTTCCTCTATACTGCAATTATATCAAAGCCACATTATACTTCTTTCAATTCTTCCAGCATCTATATTTTTGCTGATGATCTTTTTTATAACTGGGGCATTTTCACCAACTACAACCCACACACATATAGGAGATTCATGCCTTTGCATGTAGGGATTTTACGTCTTGCTGGTGTACCTTCATAGTTCTGCAATTCTCCTGGCATGGCCCTTAACCACACTGAGTCAGCCTTCCCATTATCCATATTAATTTTAAATGTTAAATTTATAAGGTCAGTGAGAATGGGAATCATATCTATTCTTTACACCCTTGAATCCACAGTGCTTAGCACAGTGCCTAGCATATAAAAGGTATTCAATCAATACTATAAAATGAATAGTCTGAATTATGAACCATCATGAAGGTATAGTGGAACAATATAATTTTATAATGGAGTAGATTTTATGTGGAACAGTGTATTCTGAGTGATGAATAATTGGTTTTAAAGTAATTTATTGTATAATTCTGTTGACAGGATGGGAACTTTATTTTTTAAGATAAGGGGTTAATTTATTACTTTTTATATTTTAAACATTTCAATATAATTAATGTAAAATGCTATATTAGTTTCAGATGTATATATAGTGATTCAACAATTCTATACATTACTCAGTGCTCATCATGAGAGTTGTACTCTTCTATTTCAAACTGGAAACCAACAGTTTGCTCTCTATAGTTGAGGGTCTGTGAGTCTTTTTTGTCTTTTTTTTTTTTTTAAAGACTTTTATTTATTTATTTGATAGACAGAGATCACAAGTAGGCAGAAGGCAGGCAGAGAGAGAGGGGGAGAAGCGGGGTCCCCGCTGAGCAGAGAGCCCGATGTGGGGCTCGATCCCAGGACCCTGAGATCATGACCTGAGCCGAAGGCAGAGGCTTAAACCACTGAGCCACCCAGGCGCCCCAACTTTTTTGTCTTTTAAATTCCATATGTAGGGGCGCCTGGGTGGCTCAGTGGGTTAAAGCCTCTGCCTTCAGCTCAGGTCATGATCCCAGGGTCCTGGGATTGAGCCCCACATAGGGCTCTCTGCTCAGCGGGGAGCCTGCTTTCTCCTCTCTCTCTCTGCCTGCCTCTCTGCCTACTGGTGATCTCTGTCTGTCAAGTAAATAAATAAAATCTTTAAAAATAAATAAATAAATAAATTCCATATGTAAGTGAAATTATATGGTATTTGTCTTTCTGTGACTCATTTCCCTTATTATATTCTCTAGGTCTATTTATATCACTGCAAATGTCAAGATCTCATTCTTTTTTATGGCTGAGTCATATTCCATTGTATATATATACTACTTGTTCTTTATCTATTTGTTTATTAATAGACACATGGGTTGCTCCCGTAATTTGGCTATTGTAAATAAAGTTCAGTGAACACAGGGGTGTATACATTTTTTTCAAAATAGTGTGTTTAGGGGCGCCTGGGTGGCTCAGTGGGTTAAAGCCTCTCCCTTCGGCTCAGGTCATGATCTCAGGGTCCTGGGATCTAGCCCTGCATCAGGCTCTCTGCTCAGCAGGGAGCCTGCTTCCCTTCCTCTGTCTCTCTGACTGCCTCTCTGCCTACTTGTGATCTCTGTCAAATAAATAAAATCTTTTTAAAAAATAGTGTTTTTATATTCCTTGGGTAAATTCCCAGTAGTGGAATTATTGGATCCTATGCAATTCTATTTTTAATTTTTTGAGGAGTCTCTACACTATTTTCCACAGTGGCTGTACCAGTTTGCATTCCCACCAACAGCACACAAGGGTTCCTTTTTCTCCACATCCTTGCCAACAACTGCTTCTTATATTTTTGATCTTAGCCATTCTGACAGGTATGAGTTGGTATCTCATTATAATTTTGATTTGCATTTTCCCAATAAGGAGTGATTTCAGCATCTTTTCATGTATATAATTGCGGTCTGTAGGTCTTCTTTGGGGAAATCGTCTGTTCATATCTTCTGCCCATTTTAAATTAGATTATTTGTGTCTTTTGGGCATTGAGTTGTGTGAATTTTTTTATATATTTTGGATACTAACCTATTATCAGATATATCATTTGCCAATATCTTCTGCCATTTGGTACATAGTCTTTTTGTTTTCTTGATGGTTTCCTTTGTTGTGAAGAAGCTTTTTATTTTGATGTAGTTCCAATAGTTTATTTTTGTTTTTGTTTCCGTGTTTTAGGAGACAACTCTAGAAAAATGTTGCTATAGCCAATGTCAGAGAAATTATCTTCTGTGCTCTCTTCTAGGATTTCTTTATTTTAGGACTCCCATTTATCTCCTTAATCCATCTGGAGTTCATTTTTGTGTATAATATAAGGAAGTGTCCATTTTCATACTTCTGCTGTCCAGATTACCATTTTTCCCATCACAAGATAAATTGACAGTGTAATTGTGGGTTTATTTCTGGGGTCTATTCTATTCCATTGATCTATGTGTCTATTTTTTGTCCCAGTGCCATAGTCTTTTGATTACTACAACTTTGTAGTATATCTTGAAATCTTTGTTTAATTCTTCTTTTCAGGATTGCTTTGGCTATTTGGGGTCTTTTCTGATTCTACACAAATGTGAGGATTATATTTTCTAGCTCTGTGAAAAGTGCTATTGCTATTTTGATAGGGATTGCAATGAATCTATAGATTGATTTGGGTAATATGGACATTTTAACAATATTGGTTCTCCCAATCCATAATTTCTCTTTCTGCCACTTCATTTTTAGTGTGTGGAAATGCAAGAGATTTCTGTACATTAACTTTGTATCTTGTGACCTTATTGAATTTATTAATTCTAGCAGTTTTTTTGTTGGAGTCTTTTGGATTTTCTATACATAGTATCATGTCATCTGCAAATAGTGAAAGTTTTACTTCTTTGCTAATTTGGACGCCTTTTATTTCTTTTTCTTGTCTGACTGCTGTGGCCATCTACTCCTGGGCTTTTGTTTTTTGGGATTTTTTGATTACTGATTCAATTTTACTGTTGGTGGTGAGTGTGTCCCAATTTTCTGTTTCTTCAGGATAAGAATTTTATCTATAGAACCTATATCTATATATTTCACAGTTTTTCAAAATTATCAAAACTAAAAGTATTTTCTAAATAACCCTAATGTATTCTAATATACTAAGAAGGAAGATTTCAGATAGCATAACATAGTGGTAAGAGCAGTAGATGGAAAGTCACAGAATCTGGATGAAAATTTTATTTCATGTGTAAACCTTACCAGTTTGCCATGTAATTTTATCTTTATCTCTTAGAGCCTCAAATTTCTTATCTGTAATTAAAAGAATATGTGTACATTGGTAGAGTGGACAACAAGGTATTAATAATGTTTGTTTTATTTATTTGAAAGCTTTTGTGAGGACACATAGACTATAAATACCTGGAAGGTGTTATTATTACTCTCACTCTTATTGCTGCTATCATTATTATTGGTTTTTTCTTTCGGTTTTCCTTTTTTTCACAAGACCATTTCACAAAAACAAATGAGGAATTGCAGTACAATAAATAGTATTATAATATGAGTAAAATCTGTGTTTTTCTTATATTATTGAAGTTTATGGGTTAAAAATAATGCATCCGTTTGGGAAATATTTCTAATGATGTGCATCATTATATTACATATATATGTAATATAAATATTATATTTATATTACATATATATGTAATATAAATATAATATTTATGTATATATATGTAATATAATATTTATATATATGTAATATTTATATATTATGTACACATATTTCTAAAGATATCTTAAATATTATATATATTTATATATTATATACACATATTTCTAAAGATATCTTAAAATATTTAAGATATCTTTAGAAATATGTGTAATAGTAATCACTAATATATACTTGGTATTTTCCTGGTATATGGTGCTGTGCTATGTGACTTACATTCATTATTTCATTTCATCCTCTCAACAACTCTGAATTACAGAACCTTGTTGAGCCCACCTTACAGATTAAGGAACTGTATTCTAGAGAGTTTGAGAAGGTTATACTTATAGCTGCTATGATCTAGCTGGACAGAAGACTGCCTGTCTTATGAAGAGATGGCTCTCCGTGTGTGTATACTTTGTGATGAAATATATATGTTGGTCTTGAAAATACTGTTTAATGAGAAATGCTCTGTTTCAAACCAACGTGTTTCATTTGGATATAAAATTATTTCGAATCTGAAGCCATTTTTTGCTTCTATCATGTCTGCAGCTTAAGTTTTATTTAGGCTACTTAGGAATGCTAAGAATGTTCAAGATTTTTTTTCAAGATGTTTCAAATGCATTGAAAATAAAGTATTTCAAAGGGGATGTTTCTACATACTATTCGGATGATAAGAAAAATTAAACTGTTTTGCTTGTGGAAATTCATCTGTGTTCTGCGCATTTCTGTTATATCTTAGAAAAGAAATATACTCCTTTCAAGATACAGTTAATGAACTCAGAATTTCTTCTTAGAGAACAGACTAAGTAGAATGGGATCTATTTGTTTGAGTGTAAACAGTAATAACAGAATATTTTACAATATTCAAGAAACTTTATATGACCAACATTTATGAGTACTTGGTGTGGCTATAGTAAATGAAAATTTGAATTTGAAGGAAAATACATCATGAAAGTAAGAAAGTTTTGGATCCACGGAAGGAATGAAGAAAAAAATAAAAAAAAGCATACAGTTTCTTTCAGAAGCTTGTAAATGCAGCTCGGTCCTGCATTAGTTACTTTGGCCCCATAAAAGAATATGTGTTCCAGATATAAGAATGTGAGTATTACATCTTTCCCAAATCTCTTGCTTTATGTCAAAATAAAATATAATGCATTCTTTATAATTAAAATACATTAAATATTTTATTTTAAACTGTAAATTACGAAGGGATTGTTAATAAGAGCAAAAATCTGCTAATAGAAATTGTTTAGTACATGTACTTTTCATTTTTTCTAAACATTTGATAGTTTAGGCAAGCACTTGAAAACTCTGAGCTTGAGTTCCCTCATGAAATGAGAAAGTTGAATGATAGCTAAAAGTCCATTTATAAATGCAAAATTTAGAAGTTATGCATTTATATATAAGTAAAATATCAACCTTAGATCTAGCACTTGTATCAAGTAGACACACAGTAGTATTAATGAACGGGGAGAGGTTGCTTTACTTTGACACAATCTCATCTTTGACAATACATTTACCTTACTCCATTTGTGTGATGTTTTATTACTCAGCATGCCAAAAATAATTAAATCTCATTGGCCATATCAAGTCATGTATATTTGTTGTTAATTTAACTAGGATGTTAATGTAACTATCCGTTGATAGTTACAACATAGCAGGTATGGCATTTTGTCAGAAATTCTCTATCATCAGCTTCATCACTAGGGTAATTTCCTAACACAATAGAGGCAAGTCTTGATCACTGTAAATAGAAAAGCTACATTCAGAATTTCTTCATCTATATTCAGGAGCAAGCTAGACTGAACTAATTTTATGTTACCTATTATTCTTTTCATTTTTTTTAATAAAACAAACCTAACTCCATAGAATTTATTAGTTAATATCTGAGATTTCTATATAGTGAGAAATTTAATACAGCAGATAGCTTGAAAGTTTAAAGACTTCATTATAAAATTACTTTAAGCTGATAATTTTTTTAGCAATTAATTCTAACTTCAATTTTATTTTGATTAATTGAAAATTTCACCTATTTTAGGTAAATTTTAATAAATTACTTTTATTTGGGGGACAGCCATTCATTGGGCATTCAAAATTCATTATTCAACAGTTGTGACTTATTGTCTCATTCAAAAAATTATTCTTTGTGCAGTTATGTTTTATGTGTGTGTATTTTTACCTAAGACAGGTGATGAGAGGGAAGAATTAGAAATATTTTGTTATTATAATGTACTTCCACTAAATATGAAGCAGTATGGTGTCACCTGAAAGTGGACTTGGGTTAATTATAAATGTGTATGGCAAAGTCTAGGGCAAACATGAAACAAAACAAAACAAAACAAAAAAACAAACAAACAAACCAGTAAGTATAATTGATTTGCTAAAAAGGAGAGAAAAAAAATCATATAAAATGTTTAATTAAGGGGTATCTGGGTGGTTCAGTCAGTTGAACATCTGACTCTTGGTTTCAGATCAGGTCATGGTCTCAGGGTCCTGGGATCCAGCCCCATGTTGGACTCTCTGCTCAGCAAAGAGTCTGCTTAAGGGTTCTGTCTCCCCCCCTCACTCTGTCCCTCCCTCCATCTGCTTATTCTCTCAGGAAACAAAAACAAAAACAAAAACACTTTTATTTTTTTAAAATATTTTATTTATTTGATAGAGAGGGAAAGAGAGAGAGAGCATGAGCAGGGGGAGAGACAGAGGGAGAGGGAGAAGCAGAGTTCCCACTGACATCATGACCTGAACTGAAGGCAGATGCTTAATGGACTGAGCCACCAAGGTGCCCCTAAATAAATCTTTAAAAAAATTTTTTTAAATAAAATAAAATGCTTAATTAAAACCATAAGTGGTGACCTCATACGTGTTAGAATGACTATTATCAAAAAGACAAATATGACAAGTGTTGGCAAGGATGTGGAGAAAAGAGAACACTTATGCACTGTTAGTAGGAATGTAAATTGGTGTAGCCACTATGGAAAAAGGTATGAAGTTTCTTAAAAAAATTGAAAATAGAACTAGCATATGATCTAGTAATTTCACTTCTGGGTATCTATCTGAGGGAAGCAAAATCACTAATTGTAAAATACATCTGCATCCCCCATTTTCATTGCAGCATAATTTACAATTGCCAACCAACATGGAAATAATCTAAGTGTCCATTGACAGATGAATCAATAAAGAAATGTGATACACACACACACACACACACACACACACACACGAATACTATTCAGCCACAAAAAGGGAAATTCTGACTTTCATGATATTGATGAATCTTAAAGATATTGTGCTAAATAAAATAAGCCAGATATAGAAAGACAAATATTCCACAGAGAACTTATACAAGGTATTTAAAATAGTAAACTCACAGAAGCAGAGAGTAGAATGGGTGTTGCCAGGTCCTGGGTGGGGGGGAATGGGGAGAAGCAAAGGATACAAAGTTTGTAATGCAAAATGAAAAAAGTCCTAGAGAACATATTCTGTGTACCACACAATGCTTATAGTTAATAATATTGTATTGTACAGTTACAAACTTGCTAGAGGGTAGGACATATGTTAGGTGTTTTCATCAGACAAATATAAAAAAGGGCAGGAAGAAACTTTTGGAGGTAATGGGTATATTTATGGCATAGATTGCAGTGATGATTTCAAGGATGTATATTTCAAAATCATTAAGCTGTATATGTTAAATATGTCAATTTTTGTGTAGCAATCATACTTCAATAAAGTGGCTTTAAGAAAAAAATTGAAAAAAAAAAGAAAAAAAGAAAAAAATAGAATGTTGTTTCATATAAATCCTTTTAGGCTCTAATTGCCTCATTCTCAGAAATCATGCATACACTCCAGGAATGCTTTTGTCAGTTCTTCTTGGTTAATAGTTTAGATAACAGGATATAGCTTATCTCACCCAATTTGATTTTGTGTCATTTTGTTATTTTTGCTTCTTAAATTTGTTCAATCAATTGTAGCTATTGTCTTGCATTATATTCCAAAATTCAAGAAAAAAAATATATTCATGGCTGAAAAATTGTTTTTTGAAACAAGAGAAATGAAAAAAGGATAACAGAAACACTCCAATTCAGAATGCAAATGTAAACAGAGCTATCACATGAATAGAAAAGATAAATCTGTATGTGACTGAAGAAGATTTGTGTATATAATGATTTTATAGAAGAAGATAAAAAAGAAAAATGTGGTAGAAAGTATAGTAATAGATATCTGAAAAGTAGGTTTAATTGGATTGGTAATTAATTTCTTCCAAGTATGGTCTGTTAAAAAGTTTTATCAAATATTGTCACAATTCCATCATAAAGTGTGACATTTTCAAAGAACTGGGATTCCTCTGGTAAACCAGTGAGGTTTCCTCAGAGCAGTATTAAATTATGCTTTTTAAAATTAAATTGATGTTTTTTGTTGCTAAACATAAGGGAATGACACCTAAAACTACAGAAACATATGGAGAGGTATATGAAAATACAGCAGAAATAAAATGAAACAAAACAATATTAATATGTGGATTTTATATTAGAGAAGAGCTTACAATAGCAGTTCCAAAATATGATTGTAGAGATGACAAAACTGGTGAAAGCATTTTCTTAAATGTCTCTGTAGGATGACCCATGATGTGGAAGAACAATTAATCATTTCACTGGATAAAACATCAGAAAGGGAATGTTATTGGTAACTTTATGTGTGTGTGGTACATATATCTGAGTGAATTACCTGTTAACGTTTTGTTCTGTTTATTACTAAAAGCCCATGATAGAAAAGGAGAGATTTTGGTTATTAAGTTAAAAATTAATTCACGATACAAACAAGAGACTTCAAGATAAGTATGACACAACATTAGCCATGGGAATAGTAAGGAAGAGATGTTTGTGAATAAAGGATGTTGCAACTGAAACTTATGAACAAGGAAATATGAGCAGTTTGTTTTATCCTCTCTATTCAATGTTAATAAAATAATAAAATTGCAAATATTGTTCAACAATGGCTACTGAGTAATATATTTTTATTTTTTCTCTGAAGATAATAGCTGTAAGTTCTAAATGTTGAATGGACATAACTGTTATTTATCATTATGTCATTCAGTCACAAGTGAGGTTATAAATATTGCTAGGTAGCCTACATACTGTAAGGACCTATTTAGCCAGAGTGCTTCCATCCGGTTAAACAATAATTTTGTTGTTTAAAACTTAAACTGTCCCTGCCCCCCTTCCCCCAGGGGACTTACTTAAAAACAAGTCCCGGAAACCAGTTTCAGGTAACAAAGCCCAAATACAATGGTGGGTCAGGCCAGGTGGAGACATCCAATCAGTGAGGGGGTGCATACTGTCTCCCTAGTTACCAAGGAGTATGGGCCCCGCCCTTTGGAATTCTGACCAAGGTGATAGGCTGGTTCAAATATCTACTAGGGTAAGTTGTAATTCAATTGGTCACTTACATGTGACCTAACATGACTGTGCAGCTTTCTCTGTGTGTTACAATTTCACTGGCCACCTGTGTGTGGCCAGGCCCAACCACATGGCCTTTGCCCTTAAAAGCTAGTCTGTGAAGCAGAGAGAGGTCTCCCTCTCTGTAAGAGGTGTGGCACCAAGCATTAGGTTTGATTCTTGATTCTTGGCATGAAATAAAGCTTTGCTTGACCTTCGCTTTATATCAGTCTTGCTCCTTTAATCATGGACCCATTATTGGGGGAGCTAACACATACTACTTGCTAAGTCAATAAACATACAAAATAGTACCTGCCTAAAGAAACAGATGAGTTTTTCTTTACACAGATACCATCACATAAAACCATATACATCCAAACTATGTCTTTCTGATGGGAGGAGGACATATTTTTAAAATTTATACAAAGGCTCAGTACAGGTTAGTGAGGTTCTTGTAATAGAATCTGAAGAAACTGAGAATAACACAGAAAATTATTTTTCTTTGCCATTCTATCTCAACTTAAGTCATTTTAATCTTTTGCTTTAAGTATAATAAGTTTGTCAAGAGAGCTTAGCATCTGAGAGTTTGGACAGTAGATTTTCATGAAAAACCTAAATAGAATGTCTCACTTCATATTTCACTTGAATATCCAGAACTATCTTACAGAATCACCATTCTTGTTGACCCATAAAAATGAAATTACATTTTCTCATGATAGGTAGAAAGAGAGTATGTAAAAATCAACAATTGAAAATGTAGAATGCTTGGAGCACCTCAGTGGCTTAGTTAGTTAAGCATCTGACTCTTGATTTTGGCTCAGGTCATGATGTCCGTGTCATGAGACTGAGTCCTACATAGGGCTCTACACTCAGGGTGGAGTCTATGTAAGACTCCCTCTCCCTCTGCCCCTCCCCACCTCCTCCTGCTCTCAAATAAATAAATCTTAAAAAGAAAAAAAGAAAGAAAGAAAATGTAGAGTGCTCTATAAATTCAATGTATTCAAGCAGATAAATACATATGTTTTAAGACTCTAACAATATCATCCCTCCCACTGCTATGTTGCTATGAAGCCATTATTATTGTCATCACTGTTTATATAATAGTGCTTTTTCCTACTATTTAAAATTACATTGACTCTTGTTTTAATTACCAAAACTGGCAATTTTGTGGCTACTGAACCCATATTAAGTGACCTATGGTGCTAACATTTGGAATAGGAAACCACACTGAGTGCATAAGTGAAAAATGGGATGTGTAACTAAAGGCCTAGTTTCCATTGTCTCACTCATTCCACACCTAAGTCAGAAATTATCATAAGAGATGGGACTGAGTGGGTAGCTATTATTCGAATTCAAGAAAGCCTTCAAGTCTTAGATCCTTTCAGTTTTTGTTCTTATAAAGTCAAGCATAACTCTCACAGTAATGAGTAATTACCCATTACTCAGTAAACAATCTTGACAATGAGGAATGGGTACTTTGGTCCAGCACATAATCCTCAACTGGATTCTCAATTAACTTGTATTTGGCATACTACCATAAATTCCTTGAGTTAATGGTGTAAAGAGATTCCAAACAAATGTCAAGCCCTCAGGCATCCCTAAGTCTGAAAGAAAGGTCACAAACTGACTATTAATCATTGTCTTCTAGTCAGAGTAAGACTATTCAAGATAATACCACAGAATCAAGCTAGCTATTTGTTAGAAAAGAAACAATGGGCCCCAAATGGAGTCATTAGCCCCCATGACAGCAAGCTAATACTCATTTTTAATTTCAGTCCCTCTCAGAAATGTGACCTTCAGTCAATTTGAAATTTCCTGATCAGCACTAGTGAGGCAATCTGCATAAGACCCCTGCTGTTTGCTTCACCCCCAAAAGATGATCTGGCCTGTTTTTCAATCTTTTCTTTTGCTAATAACTTCTTTGCCCCACCTTCCCTTTGCCTAACAAGACCTTCCATTTTGCACGACTCCTCAGAATGCCTATTTATTTACTAGAAGGGATGCTGCCTGATTCATGAATCATTAAATAAAGCTAGTTAAATCTTCAAATTTACTTAGCTGAATTTTTATTCTTCAACATATCTAAATAGTCTAAATAAAGGTGGAGATCTATATTGATACAAAGATTAGAATCATCTTTTTCCTTTGCTTATTTACAAAATAGATTTTTTAAAAAATATTTTATTTATGTATCTGACACAGTGAGAGAGAGAGCACAAGCAGGGGGAGAAGCAAGCAGGGAGAGAGGGAGAAGCAGGCTCCTCACTGAGCAGGGAGCCTGATGTGGAGCTCAATCTCAGGACTCCAGTTATCATCATTATAGCTGAAGGCAGATGCTGAACCAACTGAGCCACCCAGGCACCCCTACAAAACAGATTTTTAAAGTAACTTTAAAAATTTGTCATTGCAGGGGCGCCTGGGTGGCTCAGTGGGTTAAAGCCTCTGCCTTCGGCTCAGGTCATGATCTCAGGGTCCTGGGATCGAGTCCCGCATCGGGCTCTCTG
This sequence comes from Neogale vison, assembly GCF_020171115.1. Classification (NCBI taxonomy): domain Eukaryota; kingdom Metazoa; phylum Chordata; class Mammalia; order Carnivora; family Mustelidae; genus Neogale; species Neogale vison. The sequence goes on from NC_058105.1 coordinate 100,395,494, forward strand.
CTCAGCGGGGAGCCTGCTTCCTCCTCTCTCTCTCTGCCTGCCTCTCTGCCTACTTGTGATCCCTCTCTCTGTCAAAAAAAAAAATCTAAAAAAAAAAAAAAATTTGTCATTGCATTATGCCACCAAATATGGAGGAATAGGGAAATCCAAGGATATATCTCTCCACTCAATAGAGCTATAATCTGAACTAACTGAATATAAATAAACCTATAACAAGCAAAGAGATTAAATCAGCATTCAAATAATTTCCCACAAAAAAAAGCCCAGGACAAGATAATTGGCTTTACAAGTTAACTCTACCAAGAATTTATAGAGAAATTAACCACAATCCTTTTCAAACTCTTCCAAAATGTAGTGGAATATTTACTTCAGTAATATATGAGGTTAGTAATACCCTGTTACAAAAGCCAAACAAAGACATCATTTAAAAAATCCAAACCCAAATCCCTTAAGAATATAGATGCAAACATTCTCCACATAATACTAGGTCTGAATGTAGCACCATATTAAAAGGATTATATGCCATGATAAAAAGGGATTTACTCTACAATATAAGGGTGGGTCAACTATGAAAATCAATCAATTTAATATTCTTTATTAATATGATAGAGGAAAAAATATCATTTCAATTGATGCAGAAGACATATTTGATGAAATTCAACATGCTTTATTGATAAGAAAAAAAAAACAATAGAAGACATTAATAAGAAAACCAGAGGCCCAAAAAGGAGTTACTCCTATTAAGAGCCTTACCTCAGCAAATCAAGACTTAACATCTAACCTAACTGCAGTTTCAAACCCCTACCCCAAATGTAACTTTTAATCAGTCAACTTGGAATTTCCTGGTCAGCACTAGGAAATTTACCCATAGAGCTCTTCCATTCTCCTTAGGAGTGAGAACTTGCCAAAAATAATAGTTTCTTTACTAATAATTTCCTTTTTTCGATCCTCTCTCTACCTTTGAAAACCTTTCCTTTTCTGTAGTTTGGTGGAGCTCCTTTTTATTTGCTAGATGGGATGCTGCCTAACTCATGAATCATTTAATAAAGCTAATTAGATCTTCAAATTTACTTGGTTGAATTTTGTTGTTTAACAAAGGGAATATTCTCAATTGGATAAAAGGTATCTATAAAAAGCCCAAGGCTAACAACATATTAAATGATAAAAGATAGAACATTTTCCCTCTAATATCAGAATCAAGACAATGACACCCACTCTTGCCATTTCTATTCAGCATTATACTAGAAATTCTCAGCAGGGAAATAAGCCAAGAAAAAGAAATAAAAGGCATCCAAACTGGAAAGTTAAAAGTTAAACTATCTTTTTTTGCAGACTACATGATCTTATATAAAGAAAATCCGGGTTGCCTGGGTGACTAAGTCTGTTAAATGTCTCCCTTTGGCTCAGGTCATAATCCCGTGTTCCTGGGATGGAGTCCTGAATCAGGCTTCCCTGCTCATCAGGGAGTCTGCTTCTCCCTCTCCCCCTGCCCCTCGCCCTGTCAGGCTCTTGCTCTCTCTGTCTCATTCACTGTCTCTCTCTCTATCTCAAGTAAATCAATATAATCTTTGAAAAAAAATCCTATAGAGTCCACTGAAAAGAAATTAAAGATAATAATAAAAAGTTTTTAGAGATAATGGAAAAACACACATAATATATTGCAGTATGTAAGACCAACATACGAAAGTTAGCTTTATTTCTATACTATTTATTTCTATACTATATCTATACTTTAATAATTAACAAACTGAATATGAAATTAAGAAAAATATTCCATTTAAAATAACATTAAGAAGAATACAACACTTAGGAATAAATTCACAGTGAAGATGTAAGAGTAGTACTCCGAGAAGCACAAAATATCGAAAGAACTGAAGGAATTAAATAAATGGAAAGACATCCCATATTCATGGATTAGAAGACTTAATATTGTTAAAATGGTAATATACTCCAAAACTTATCTGCAGATTCAATGCAATCTCTACGAAAATTTCAACAGTTTTTTTTTTTTTTTTTTTAAGCAGACATGGACAAGCTGATCCTAAAATTTTGAATGGAATTACCCAGGATTCAGAATAGCCAAAATAATCTTTAGAAAGAAGAATAATGTTGGAGGACATATACTTTGAAAACCTACCCACAAAGCTGCAATAATTGAAACAGTGTGGTCCTGGCATAAGGTAAACATATAGAGCAATAGAATAAAATTGGGAGTCCACAAATAAAGCCATACATCTATGGTCAGCTGACTTTAAACAAGAGTGACAAGAAAATTCAATGAGGAAAGAATAGCCTTTTTAGTAAATGTTGCTGAGAAAACTGATATTCACATGGAAAAGAATGAAGTTGGACCCTTACTTCACACCATATACAAAATTAAATTAAAGATCTAAATGTAATAGCTAAAACTCTTAAACTTTTCTTAAAGAACAGAAGTTAACATTCATGGCAAAGGATATGACAAAGCATTCTTAGATATTACACTAAAAGCATAGTCAACTGAAGCAAAATAGATAAGATAAATTTCAACAAAATCAAACTTTTTTTGTATTAAAAGATGTTTATCAAGAGAATGAAAAGACAATCCACAGAATAGGAAAAATATTTGCAAGTATTATATATGGTAATGCTCTAATATTCAGAATATATAAATACTACCTCCAATTCAACAATAAAGGCCAGTCACCGAAGGACAAATATTACATGAACCCACTTACAGGAGGTTCCAAAGTAGTCAAATCCACACAAGCAGAAATTAGAATAATGATTACCAAGGGCTGGGGTAGAGAGTAACTGAGGGAGAAATGGATAACTATTCTTCAATTTTTACAGTGATACCTTGCTTTATTGCACTTTGTAGATATTTTGCTTTTAAAAATTGAAGATTTGTGGCTACCATGCATAGAGCAAGTTTATTTTTCCAACAGCATTTGCTCACTTTAGGTCTCTATATCACACTTAGTAATTTTCTCAATATTTCAAACTTCTTCCTTATTTTTATATTTGTTGCGGTGATCTGTGATCAGTGATCACAATTCACTAAAAGCTCAGATTATAGCATTTTTTAGTGATAAAGTATTTCTTAATTAAGATACATATAATGTCTTTTTAAACAAAATGCCACTGTACACTTAGTAGACAATAGCATAGTGTAAACAAATTTATATGCATGGAAAAAGCAAAAAAATTCATTTGACTCACTTTATTTTGATACTCACTTTATTGCAGGGTCTGGAACCAAATCCACAATATCTCCAAGGTATGCCTGTGAAAGATTTCAGTTATGCAAGATAAATTAGTTCCAGAGATCTGTATAGCACAATCCTACAGTCTACAATATTGTATTACGCACTTAAGACTTTTTTAAGGGGGTGGGTATCATGTTAAATTTCTTATGACAAAATCCCCCCAAACCCCAAAACCCCAAAGTGATTTTTAATAGATTTATCTATTACCTTGATTGTGGTGATGGTGTCATGGGTGTAGGTGTATGCCAAAACTGATCAAATCGTAAACATTAAATATCTGTGAGTTTTGTATATCAGTCATACCTCAATAAAGGTATTCTTTATATTTTAAAAAGATTTTATTTATTTATTTGACAGACAGAGATCACAGGTAGGCAGAGAGGCAGGCAGAGGGGGTGGGGGAAGCAGGCTCCCCACTGAGCAGAGAGCCGTATGTGGGGTTCGATCCCAAGACCCTGAGATCACGACTTGAGCCAAAGGCAGAGGCTTCAACTCACTCAGCCACCCAGGAGCCCCAATAAAGATATTCTTAAAGATAAAAATACCAATTAAAATTGAACAAGGGACTTGAATAGACATTTCTCCAAAGAAACTATACAAATTGGCAACAAAACAAAACAAAACAAAAAAACCATAAAAAGATGCTCAGCAGCATTTGTCATTGGAGAAAAGCAAATAATCAAAACCACAATGAGATCCCACTTCGCATCCATTAAAATGGTTACAGTAGGGGCGCCTGGGTGGCTCAGTGAGTTAAGCCACTGCTTTCAGCTCGGGTCATGATCCCAGAGTCCCGGGTTTGAGTCCGGGGATCGAGTCCCGCATGGGGTTCCTAGCTCCGCTGGGAGTCTGCTTCTCCCTCTGACGTTCTCCCCTCTCATGTTCTCTCTCACATTCTCTCTTTAAAAAAAGAAGAAGAAATGGCTACAGTAATTAAAAACAAAAAGTAACAAGTATTGGTGAGGATGTAGAGAAGTTGGAGTTCTCTTAAATTGCCAGTGTGAATGTAATATGATGAAGTACTCTATAAATTTTGGAATTTCCTCAGAAAGTTAACCATAGAATTATCTTAGGACTGAGAAATTCCACTCTTAGGTATATACTCAAGAGAATTAAAAACAGGAGTTCGAACAAAAAGCTGTACACAAATGTTTAGAGCAGTATTGGTCATAATATCCAAATATTAGAAACAGCCAACTAATAAACAGATAAACAAAACATGGCATATTCATATAGTAGAATGTTATTTCACCACAAAAAGGAATGAAGTACTGAAAGATACCACAGCATGAGTCAACCTTGGAAATATTATGCTAAGTGAAAGATTCTAGAACATCAAAAGACACATAGTTTATGATTTCATTTATATGAAATGATTATAAGGGACAAATTCATAGATATTGAATACAGATTAGTGGTTGGAGGGAGCTGAGGGGAGCAGAAGAATGGGGAGTGACTATTGAATGAGTATGGGTTATTTTTTCTGGGTGATGAAAATATTCTTGAATTGGATGGCAATGATGGTTGCACAACTAAAATCCACTAATCTTACCCTTTAAAATGATTAAAACAGTGGATTTAAGCAAGGTGAATTTTATCTCAATAAAGAAAGAGAGAGAGAATGTTAAAGACCAATTTCATATATCATGGGGGGTCTCTCATTTAAAAAATACCATGAGAATAACAAGCATCAAACCAGTTGGGATTATTTGTCAAGGTACTGCACCAGCACAGGGTCTTTGATGAGGAGAAATTGGAGTAAAAGTTGACATGTCTTGTGCTGCACTAAGCCATATGACCCATCAGGGATTCCTACAGGTAAATTTGGAAGGTGTCATCACCACGATGAAATTATAGTTCATCATTGTTAAGAATATCTTTAAATGTCAGGAAATATAGGATAATATTGCAAACAAGTTCAGATTTTAAACTGTTGGTATTGAAAATGTGGATTTATATATAAAAAGAGCTAACATAAAATTAGGATGACTAATCATTATCGGAGCCATTGACAGCATCTGTTTATTTACAATATGACTATCCTCACAAAAATGGAATCATTACAGGGGCGCCTGGGTGGCTCAGTGGGTTAAGCCGCTGCCTTCGGCTCAGGTCATGATCTCGGGGTCCTGGGATCGAGCCCCGCATCGGGCTCTCTGCTCAGCAGGGAGCCTGCTTCCCTCTCTCTCTCTCTCTGCCTGCCTCTCCATCTACTTGTGATTTCTTTCTGTCAAATAAATAAATAAAATCTTTAAAAAAAATGGAATCATTACAAATTTTGCAGAAAAGTAAGTACATATAATAAGAGGTAAATCTATACTTTACCATCTAGAGCTAGAAATAAAATAACTCTGACCTTTTCTTAAGAGTTTGAACAAATTTTAAACTCTCGCTCTTTCTCTCTTTCTTTCCCTCTCATTTCTCACATGTCAAATGCTTTATTTTGACAAAGGCTATGTAGTATATATTAGGTAAAATTTGTTCACAGCCAGAACTGTTGCAGTTACATTTTATAATATTAACTTCATTATATGTGTCATTAAAATAGATTTAACTATGTACTAATTAAAGACCCCAGGTATGTTGGCCAGATGCCAGCTGGAGACACTCTGGATCACATTACAAAATAAAATGATTAGACAGCTCAAAATTTTTGTTTAGTGGGCACTTTAAAATGTTATGGAATGACATTAAAATTGGTTCTTTATGAAAATTTCTCCATAACCAAAACCCAAATATAGTCCCCGTGACAAAGTAAAAGACCCCAAATCAGGTCTGTGACCAACACCAGCCATATCTGTCGCTCTTTCCAGAGTGTAACCACATAGAACCTTTATAAAAATAACTGATGGTACTTTAGCAGACACAAATGAAGGGAATTTCTTTAAGCAGATCACCAGTTTATTATAAAAGGATTTAACTCAGAAAGAGCCAGCTGGAAGAGATGCACAGGGTGAGATATATGGGGCAGGGCACAGTTTCCACACTGCCTTTGAAGTTTCCACCATCCCCAGTTTCGCATATGTTTACCAACCCGGAAGTTTGGGAATTTTTAATATATGGCATCACCATATTCAGTGAAGTCTAGCTTAAAAAATTAAACCCAAGATATATCTTCATGTAAATGGAATGGCTTCTGTTATTTACATATGCTTCATTGACTTTAGTCCTTCTGATATGAGATTAGTGCAAAGCCAGAACCTATTTAACTTAATATATGAACCCAGGGGCAACTGGGTGGCTCAGTCACTTAAGCACCCAACTCTTGATTTTGGCTCAGGTCATAAACACAGAGTGGAAAAATGCCCCACATCAGGCTTTACACTGGGCATGGAGCCTGCCTAAGATTCTCTCTCTTCTGGGGTGCCTGGGTGGCTCAGTGGGTTAAAGCCTCTGCTTCCAGGTCACGTCATGATCCCAGGGTCTTAGGATTGAGCCCTGCATTGGGCTCTCTGCTAGGCAGGGGGCCTGCTTCTCTCTCTCTCTGCCTGCCTCTCTGCCTACTTGTGATCTCTGTCTGTCAAATAAATAAATAAAAACTTAAAAAAAAAAAAAAGATTCTTTCTCTCCCTCTCCCTTAGCCCCTTCCCATGCTCGCACTCTCTTTCTCTCAAATAAATATATAAATAAATAAAAATCTTAAAAAAGAAAACATGAACCCAAACCTTAGGCATAGAACCACCTAAGAATTCCTGTTGAAATGGAATTTGAGGCTTTACCCAAAATGGCCTAAATTAGAAATCCTGGACTTACTTATTACTAGCTAAGCTCTTTAACAAATTTATAAGTGCATTACTTTGCACATTCTTTTTTTTTTTTTTAAGATTTTATATAATTATTTATTTGAGAGAGAGAAAGAGAATACGAGCAGGGGGAGGAACAGAGGGGTAGGGAATGGAAAGAATCTCAAGTAGACTCCAAGTTGAGCACGGGGCTGGGTTTGGCACTTGATCTCTTGACCCTGAGATCCGGGCCCCGGGCCCAAACTGAAACCAAGAGTCTGATGCTTAACCGACTGTGCCACACAGGCAGCCCTGCCTTGCATATTCAACCTTGAGAACCACTGTTGCCCCAGACGTGGCAGAATTCATACTGTCTCTCATTCTCTTTCTCTATTTCCCCACCACCTTTCTCTCTGTCTCCCAGCATGCCCTCCTCATTCTCAGTCAGCCACTAAAATATTACCAGTGGTTCTGCTGCAGATAATCTATCTTAATCTGTGGTCATGTTTCAAAATTCATGGCAGTACCTGGGGGGTAAAAATCATGGCAGAAGGGGAAATATTTTTCCTTACCAGAATAATTGTAGAAGAATGAGTTTAAATGCTCCTTTAAAATAAGGGACTCATTGATATACTCTTATTAAATGAACTCAAATTCACACAGTTCTCGAGGAGAAGAATGGTTGCTTGAAGCCACTAGTCTAATTCCCCAAAGGTCATAGGGGACAAAACACTACAGAGGTATACTTTTAGCAGAAATTTTTTGGACTGGAACCTATTTTTGCTTAGAAACAGCCAGGATTAGAGCTGTACGGCAAGACAGGACTGCTTAGAAGGAATAACTGTAATGATAAAAACTCAGGAACACTTGGTCACAACGTGTGTTCTCAGGAGCCAAGCACTATCCATATTTAGCAAACCTACTATTGCTACAGGATTCTCTTATAGGGTCTCACTTGCCTTAAATACATACTGGTATAATTGTTTTAGCTGCATGTCAAATTTAGCAGGTCAAGTGACACTCTCCAACTTTATATCCCTATGTCTTCTGATTTCTCCCTCTGATTCTTCCTTCTGAAAAAAAGACTTTTATTTCCCTTTTGAAGTACAGGATATTTATCATCAATTTCTTCTAGTATATTTTCACTATCCTGTATTTCAACATAATAAAATCTTCCAATATGAGGAACTATGCAAAGCTCTGTAGGGTCTAGAAAAATTGAGTGAGTTTATCCCTGTCCCCAAGCATTTCTATCAGAAAAAGAAAAACCCAGTATAAATTATTTACCTGAAAAATATAATACAGGGAAAATACAATGAATGCCAAAAGGGAGGGGACAAAGAATTCGAGAATCAAAGGAAAGCTGCTTCAGATTTTGTGCAGATTACATAGAAATCATTTGGGGCAGAAAAGTCAATATAAGCAAAGAGCAAGAGGTGAGTAAACTGCATCGTATTTAAGTGACAGCTCAGAATACAGACTAGGATATTTCATAAATATGGGAAGTAGTGAAAGATAAGATTTTAAATATTATGGAGATTATGGAAATCATTGAAGACTGGATCATGGAATCATTTTTTTTTTTTCAACAACTTATTAGGAAGGCATAGGATTAGTCGCACTTCAGAGTAACTAGTCCCCTGGCTCTCTGAAGGAGAATTTAGATGGGGGGGAGTATAGTAACTAGACCAACAACTATTGAATAAGTGAACATAAACTGATGTGGGGCTCATAGTGGCACTGGAGATGGAGAACAGAAAACAAATGTGGGTGTAGTTTTAAGTCCTAATCTGTGGAGCGTCACCACGGACTGGATGCAGAATACAAAGGATAATCAAAGATATGTTTAAGGTATCTGAACTGAGTCCCTGTAAAGAGTGGGAAAAAAAAAGGAATTGACTTGGTGGTCAAGATAATGAGCTCCATTTTGATCATGTTAAATTGGAGATGGAGCCATGTACTGACACTTTGAAAAGTGGGAATGAGTTTGAAGTTATTGAGATGGGTTTGAGAGTCATTTGATGACGGCCAAGGAAAGACTCTTGGATGAATATACAAGATGAGAAGTTGGAAAGGATAATTCCAAAAAGGAGCAAAAAAAAAAAGAAAGAAAAGAAAAGATGACATGGTAAAACTAGGATCTCATAGAAGTTAAGTAAAGAGATAATGTGTCAAAAAGAGAAGATGACAGGCTGAGGAAGGTGACTATTAAAAACAATTGCATCAAAGATCCTGATCTCAGATTTATTTTGAGCAACACAACAAAAATCCTGATCTCAGATTTATTTTGAGCAACACATCAAAAATCCTGATCTCAGATTTATTTTGAGTAACACCATGAGATGGATAAAAAAATACCTTAATATATAGTCTCTGCTGTCTGCAATCCAGTCAGGGACTTAACTATACACAGTAAACAGTTAAGTGATCAATTAGGGGTATATATTTGAGTCTCTAAAGCAAGTGGCAGAAATGAAAAACGCTAAAGAAATCCAGAGAACGGAGATGGTCCACAGGGATGGGAAAGCTTAGAGGATGTCTCTTAAAAGTGTTGGGGAGTAGAGTCAAAAAAAACAGAAAAAAAAAAAAAGGTAGTTAGAAATGTTAAACAGCAACACCTAGACCTACAGTTCTTTTAAGCACACTGTTTACTGGCATACAAGGAAAACCAATTGTTAAAATGTTGGCCTCAAACAGTGATGAGAGATGGATGAAGTGGGGACTGCATAACATCAACGTTTGATCTGGCAGCAGAACTGAGAACTGACTGAAATGTCTTTGGTCTGAGCCTTCTGTGCTTGCCCAAGAGCGCAAGGTACAGAGAGTCAATTACAGTTTGGAGAAATTTCTTTCCTTAACCACATGGTTGCAGGGAGCCATGTTAAAAAAAACAAAAGCAAAAAGCTGAGTCTGTATTTGAAAATTCATAACATGTGATGATTTGTTTTAAATGTGGTGAAAGTAAAAAAAATGTTTTCCATTTAATAAATAGACACCTGCTTGTGTGCATAAGGTACCTTTGTAATGCTTGCCAGCTCTTGCTCTTGAATACTTATCCTTCCATTCCCAGGAGCTCATTGCATCGTGTATGCATAAACGCTTTCAATAGTAACTCTATAGTTAACAGTTTTCATTGATTAATATTTTCTTACACGTTAGTGATAGTATCATTTTCAACAGGTCATGGCTATGATATGTCTTCTGTGTGATTCCTTGGGACATTTTGCTTCAATTACTACATTGAACTGCTAATGGGAATTTTGTCATCATGGAATCACCTAGTGGTTCTAAGAGCAACAACTGATCATTTTGTAAACTTGAGTGGAATTTTTTTTTTTTAAAGATTTTATTTATTTATTTGACAGAGAGAGATTACAAGTAGGCAGAGAGGCAGGCAGAGAGAGAGAGGAGGAAGCAGGCTCCCTGCTGAGCAGAGAGCCCGATGCGGGACTTGATCCCAGGACCCTGAGATCATGACCTGAGCCGAAGGCAGAGGCTTAACCCACTGAGCCACCCAGGTGCCCTTGAGTGGAATTTCTAACAGAAATAAATATTTCCACTGGGCTACAGTCTTAGCAAAATCTGGCAATTGGGGCATTTTGAACTATCTGTTCAAAGAACTACTGTTCTACAAAGTATTACCATTTACCTTATGCCTATTTAGACACTACTGATGAAATAATAACTGGAGTTCTTATGAATGAAAGATGCTGCTGTTTTGCTATTTTTTTGAGAGGAGTCCAGACTTCACTATATTTGGTAACATTTCTTTTTAACTTTACGTACCATCTAAAGATGCCCTTTACTTTCTGAATGAAATTTAAGAGCTAATCTTATAATAGTTTTCTTTTTTATTTTTTTAAAGATTTTATTTATTTATTTGACAGAGATCACAAATAGGCAGAGAGGCAGGCAGAGAGAGAGTGACAGAGGGAAGCAGGCTCCCTGCTGAGCAGAGAGCCCGATGCGGGACTCGATCCCAGGACCCTGCGATCATGACCTGAGCCAAAGGCAGTGGCTTAACCCACTGAGCCACCCAGGCGCCCCATCTTATAATAGTTTTCTAAGGTAAAGAATATTTAATAAATGTTTGGGACATTGGATAGCCTTTTAGTAATTTTATGTATTCTTAAAATTAATGTGGTGCTCGTCTTAAATCTGTATGCACTGAGTTATTTCAGTGTGTCTAATTTTCAATTTCATTGAATCAGCAAGGAATTATTATTTACAGTGTGTGTTTCTTTCAGATGTTACAAATTATTTCTTTAAATTTCAGCATTAAATATTTATCATTGATGTTGCAAGCTTGAAATGCATATGGACAATAGAAATAGAATAAGCTGATATTGTTACATCATGTTTACATTTGTATTTCTGTAGTGTGACCATCAGTCAATAGGTAGATGCTGTAATTAGTGTGAAGTTCAGCACTAAATTCAGAGAAGTGCCAAGGAAACAAAGTAATGTCCAAACAGAAACGCAAACCATCTCCTGTGGACTGCTGACATGGGGCCATAAGCCCTGATGAAGAAGGCAATAATCATGTGTCCTATAAAGGAGACCACTTGCCAGGTACCATTCCCTCTCTTATATTCATACCTACCTGTTATCACCAACTAGAATGAATTGAGGGCTCTAATTATGACTCTGTCTGTCTGAATCAATAAACACTAAAAATTTTTAAACAAGTGAGAGGGCAGTAGATACATGAGAAATCTCTGTACCTTCCCCTTAATTTTACTAGGAACATAAAACTGCTCTAAAAAATAAAGTTTTTAAAATAAAATAGATAAGAGCTTCTATTATTATTAGAAAAACATTATCAGCATTATTTATTAATATTAAGTGCCCAACATTAAATTTTGCCAGTAATTGCAGCTTGCATCTTAATTCCTCCCCCAGGGACAGAGTAGGGAAAAGACATGAGAATATAACAATAATGTAACCAAATACTGAAATGGGATGCTTTCTGACTAAACTTTTTTTGGGGATCCAAAGGCCAAGAACCAAGCAATTGTGCCATACATCCCAAAGGTATACAAAGATTATAGCTTATGAGTGGGGGTGACTGCTTGGGGAGTTATCAGTGTGCGGTTGTCTATGCCTGGCTGCCATGGGGGGTGGGAGAGGGGGCATCCATTTCACCTTAAGCCAAGTGAGAGAAGAGGCTTTGAGAGACAACATAGGGAACCTTACCCATGACAGTCCTCAGAACCTGGGGATCATAAATACTGGTATTAAAAAAAATAGCTAGGTAGGGTTCCATGGTGTAATGGTTAGCACTCTGGACTCTGAATCCAGAAAAAAATAGCTAGAAGGTCTGAAAGGGTTTACTAAAGGGAAAGAAGGAAGACTGCTTTGAGAGGCAACAACATTCCAGCAATGGTAGGGCCAGGATGCCTGAGTGGATTATCAGATGTGGAAAATGTCAGAGAAAACTGGTGTCATGCTGTTTGGATCCCTCCCAAGAGAACTGCCTGGAGAAGCAAGGAGTCCCCAATATAAAATCAGTATATCATAGACTACCCAATATGCAGGGGCTATGGGTTGATGGGCTAAGAGCTCAGGTGGTGAAAATGGATTGTCCATACTTTGAAAAATATAACTGGACGTTTCTGATGGGTGCTTCTGAGGAATCCACAAAACTCCCATAAAAAAGCAAACTTAACATTGCAGACAGCCATTGCAGATAACCCTGGGAGTCTCTCTAGACTACTCAAGAAATGAATTTTGTTTTTTGGTTTTGGTTTTGGTTTTGATTTCAGTCTCTACTCTTTATTTTTCTGACTCTGAAGACCTAGAGTCAGTCACTCTAGCAGGGGTGCTGTCGAGATGGAGTGAGGTGAATGGGGAAGTAAATGTGTAGTAAAGGATAAAGGGGACATCCTTCTAGATTTCAGGCTCTAAGGATCTAGGCAGAACTGAGCAGGAGAAGGAAAATTATTTCCACAGGATAAGATCATGGTTTATGTGTTTATCACACTAGAGTGCACATTTAATTACTGAAGTGGGATTTTCCAGGAATTGAAAGTGCTTCAAGGGCATTCTGTTACTCAGGAGTTACCAAAAACTTTTATGGGACTTTCTGAAGTTTTACCACAAGACAGAGAGAGAACCAGTACACAGAGCAGGTTTGAAAGGGAAGTGGAAAAAGAAAAAAGTTTTCTGATTTTACTCTGATGAGTATAACCCATTCAATGTAACTCATGATGATGTGACCTTGATGATTTAGAAAGATTAATAGAGACATCACTGACTAATATTGCCTACCTCATTTTTGTCTCAGGTAAATTCTGACCCATCCTGAATTTTCTAGTTTTTAAATTTTAAAAACTAATTTATGAAAGATACAACACACTATTTAAGTAACAGCACAGTTCACTGTGCTGCAGGCAAGTCTTTTAGTCATTAATAGGGGAAAAGAGGGTCCTTTCTTTACTTCAGAAGTAATAGCAATATAATTCAACTCTGTTAATATTTATTTAGGACCTGAGTGTGCTGAATATATTACTGGAAGTTGATATTGATTACATAAAGCATATATAGAAATGTACAGATTTTATATTTTCCTTTCATCCATAATTTTAAGTACAATGACCTCAATATCAAATTTACATGTGCAGTTATATAAAGAAGGCTTTTGAAGACTTTACTATTTCAAAATAGTAAAATATTAAAAACATTTAATAATGTTAAGATATGAAAACATCTTAAAATTTAAGAACTATGTGCATAAATAATGGAAAAGATAAGTCAAAATTATAATGGTCTGCAAATTATTTGCTTGTCTACCTGGGAAACCCAGAGCTAGTCACTGAATACCCATTCGAACTCAGAAGAGAGCTTAGTGATATTGCCATTTGTTAAACAAACTGGTAAAAATCAATAACTCTCCTATATGTCACCAATAAATAGGCAATTTAATAAAAATTACTACTTCAATAGCAAAAACATATAAAAATAACTAGAACAAGCTACTCTGAAGTTCTCACAAACCCTCTTCCTGTCGCAGCCACAGAAGCGTTTCTGTCAAACCTGGGTCATATAAAAATCACCTCGAGAGATTAAATAATTACAGGTGCCTGGGACCCATCCCAAACCAACTGAGATTGGTAGGGGTATCCTCAGCATCTGTAGCTTCCAAAAGCTGTCCAGGTAGTTCTGATGCACAGTGAGGGTAGCAAACCACTGTCCTGGGCAAATATAAAATCAGAGATAAAATTAAATAGTACTTTCTTAGTTGCCTTATAACTTGTCTGCTATAAATTATGTAGTTTATATCTTTTATACTTGTAAAGTGATATAATTACCATTTTTTATGAATTCCCCATGATGTACATAGACCTAAATGTTTGTTATCATTTTGGCAAAATTATATACCCATCAAAGCAGCCCCAAATGATCTCCTCTTCCCTTTGATCTTCTGTAACATTTATTGTCTTTTTTTTTAAAAAGATTTTATTTATTTATTTGACAGAGAGAAATCACAAGTAGGCAGAGAGGCAGGCAGAGAGAGAGAGAGAGGAGGAAGCAGGCTCCCTGCTGAGCAGAGAGCCCAATGTGGGACTCGATCCCAGGACCCTGAGATCATGACCTGAGCTGAAGGCAGTGGCTTAACCCACTGAGCCACCCAGGCACCCCTGTAACATTTATTGTCTTAACTATTTAGCAGTTAGTTATGTAAGGTCTTGCAACAATCCTGTTTTCACTTGGAACAAAATTTGGGAGGTGATTTTAAAAATTGGAACAATAACTCTGAAAATACAATGCACACTCAATATTTACAATTCAAAGATGGCAGAAAAGTAAAAAAAAAAAAAAATCACCATGCATGAAAAATCTCACCACCCATGATTCATCAACTTTTAATATTAAGTGAACAGCATTACAGGCTTTCCTCCACTTATATACAGTAGATGAGTGAATGGATAGAAACTTGGATTTCCCTTTTTCTAGCCATACTGAGATATAATTGACATATAACATTGTGTAAGTTTAAAGTGTAGAGTGTGATAATTTGACACACATATATGTTGTGAAATGATCACCATAATGAGGTTAACCCAGGTACCACCATATAAGTACAACTGTGTGTGTGTGTGTGTGTGTGTGTGATGAGACCATTTGAGATCTAATCTCTTAGCAATTTTTAAGTATCTAACAAAGTATTGTTAACACTAGTTACTTCTTTATCATACAACTGGAAGTGTGTGCCCTTTGACCATCTACTTCCCATTTCCTCAATCTCCCAGCCCCTGGTAACCACTGTTCTGCTCTCTATTTCTATGAGTTTGACATTTTATTTTAGATTTCACATAGAAGTAAGATTGTACAGTATCTTTCTCTGCACTCAGTAGAGGTGTGGGGAAAATGGTATCTTTGGTAAGAAGCTAGATTTCAGGTAAGTATCATTGCTCAATGTTTCCTGGGTTTCAATATATGTCTTCACGAAACCTGAATTTTAGTAATTCAATTTTCAATTCAATTCAAATTTGAGATTTCTATTTACTTGTTTGTGTGTTTGTGTTTCTCACTCCCTCTCCAGAGAGGACAGTAACATCTTTGGTGGAAGTAAAGGTGAATTGGACTTGTGAAAATATATTTTTTAAAGATTTTATTTATTTATTTGACAGAGAGACACAGTGAGAGAAGGAACACAAGCAGGGGGAGTGGGAGAGGGAGCCCTATACGGAGCTTGATCCCAGGACCCCAAGCCACTAGTTAATACTGAGCCACCCAGCTGCTCTGCCATTGAGAAAATCTTATCCCAGGGCTCAAGCATTAGAGCCCATTTCACGTCAGTCCCCAATTGCCACTAAGTGCAGAGGATTCTTCATATCCCAATTTGACCCGCAGAAATGCTGGCTGTAGTTTATTTCAGTATTTACATGTCTCCTTTTAAGACACATTATTTCTATACAAATATTCTATGCTATAGTGTTTTTTTTTAAAGTTTGTGTATCCTATGAGTACTGATGACATTTATTATGATATACTATAAGTATAGGGTGTAGAGAAAACATGTTTCTGCCAGAGTTGGAGATTTTAGAAAACAATTTCCAAACTTTTGGGATCCTAGCATAAAAGCAAGACTTAGGAAGTTAGAACTCCAGAAAGATTTAGCTAAATCCAGAAGTCTGTATTTGCATTTTAACAAGAAATGAGACCTTGGATACATCTCTAGGTTGTAGAATCTTGGGACATCAGAGCTTGTTGGGCCCTGGAAAAGATTTATTTATACTCCAAAGGTCAGATTGAAGACTCAGGTTTTTTTTTTCTAATCCCATTTCCATAGAGCAAAGGTATTTCTCCATCATTTCAAGAAGGAAAGAAAGGTAGCTGCTTCTTGCTCCTATATACAAGCAGGAAAAAAAATCCATTTTTCTCCATTCTTCACTGATTAGGAGAGCTTCAAATTTCTAAGCATAGGACATTCGACTTGGCTTTAGCAGGTCACTTGAGGAGTAAGAATCAGGGTGTGACAAACAATATGATTATTAATTGCATTTAAGTGAATTTGTGTTTTAAATGAATGATAAGTCTGTGTCTGATCCAGAACATGTCATTTGAGCATTCAGGATGAAATTAATAAAGATGATTGTTAAAAGCACAATAGCAAGTATTATTCCCATTTTCTGTGTGTGTGTGTGTGTGTGTGTGTGTGCATGACTGAACAATCTTGAACAATGATGCATAATTGACAAGTTATTATAAAAGTTCTCCATGAAATTGTATTTAGCATGGCCATATACAACTGGGTGCCTTTATAACATGCATTCTATAACCATCTTATGAATAATCTTTGTTACTTTACTTCTTTGTATTATTGCTTCGTTCATACATTTTTAATGTCTGAATTGGAAAAAGAATTTTCATGGGATATTATTACAGAGTGGAAACTAAAATATGGCCCCATATAAAACTACTGCATTTCTAAAAATACGTAGAACTATGTACATCCAAGTGTGCATAATTAGAAAGTAGTCTTAGTGAGAGGTCCGGGTTTCATAAGCCAAGAGAAGGAAAGTTGAGCACTTTATTAGCATTACTCATGCTGTAAGAATAAATTTAAAAAGCACAATGGCATTCATATAGATACAGTATTACCATTTTCTATTTTAGTAGTAAAAGGAAAGTTTTTCACTTTTGTCAGTTTTTAATTAAGTATATGTGTGTCAAACTCCATAGTAATAGCACATATCCTTGTGTTTGGGCCTCCTTGTTATAATTCTACTTGGCCTTTCACATCAAGTCGCTAAGAGCAATTATCAAAAATGTTTTTTATGCTTACTATTTTGAGCACTTCGCTCTTTGGGGGAAATCTGATGATGTAAAAATGATTCCTGCCTTTGAAGTATATACAGAATGATTGGGAGACATGCAGAAGAAAGAGTAGAATTAAGATAAGGGAAGAGATCAATTTAATCTAAATTTATCAACCAAAGACTCTTTGATGAGGCAGGAATTATTTGTGTTCTTAAAGGATGTATTAGATTGATTAGTAAAAGGCGGGGATGGGGGGGTGACCTGGGTGGCTTAGTCATTAAGCGTCTTTGTCTCAGGTCATGATCCTAGGGTTTTGGTATAGAGCCCCGCATCAGGCTTCCTGCTCAGCGGGAAGCCTGCTTCTCTCTCTCCTGCCTTCCCTGCTTATATTCCCTCTCTCACTGTCTCTCTCTGTCAAATAAATAAATAAAATCTTAAAAGAAAAAAAAAGAAGTAGAGAGAGAAGTGTAAGGGCCTACTTAGCAAGAGCGATTTCATGTTAGCTAAACAGTGATTTTGTTGTATATGCAGTAAAACTTAAACTGACCCTGCCTCCTCCTACCCCCAGAGGAATTTACTTAGAAGCAAGTCCGGGAAACCAGTAAAATATGGTCGACCAGTCCCTGATAACAGAGCCCAAAGACAAGGGCGGGTCAGGTCAGGTGGAGATAACAGAGCCCAAATGCTAGGATGAATCAGGCCAGGTGGAGACATCCAATCACTATCTCCCTAAAGAATGTGGGCCCCACCTTTTGGGCACCTTTTGGGTGCCAATTCTGACCAAGGTGATAGGCTAGTTCAAATAGCTACTATGGGGTCAATTGTAATTCAACTGGCCACCCGTGTGTGACCTAGCATGACTGTGAAACTTTCTCTGTGTGTTACAATCTCATTGGCCACCTGTGTGTGGCCAGGCTCAACCACGTGACCTTTGCTCTATAAATGTTAGTCTGTGAGGCTGGGAGGGGTCGCTCTTTCTGTAAGAGGTGGCCCCGAACGGTCGGTTTGATTCTCTATGCTTGGCGAGAAATAAAGCTTTGCTTGACCTTCGCTTTGTATCAGTCTCGCTCCTTTGATCACAGACCCTAACAGAAGGTGTTTGCTAGCAGGGAATGGTGTGGCTAGAATATAGACAGTGCACAAATGATACACATTTAGGAAATTGTGTGGATAAGTTGTCGAAGTTTGGGATTAGAAAATTATATATGACATGACACTTCAGGTCTCCTCAGCTCTTGCATCATTTGTGTTTCCAAAGCTAGGCCTAGATTATTTTCAATTTGTAACTTGACTGTGTGTCATTAAGGTATAACAGATCTTCATTTCATGGAAGTACAGAGAGCTCCCTGTATGTCAACAAAGACAGAGTTGATGAAGTGTATGTCTCTGAATCCCTGCTTCACATCGATCCCAAAGCTTCTTTGCTATAATTACCATCCACCAGCTCCACCCTTTCCTAGGAGATCCTAGGCACTTTATAAACTGATGGAAAGAACACCTCCTTTTTCTGAAGCTGGCCTCTTTTTGACTGCAATTTTCATTCTGGCTATTTATTTATTTATTTCATTCTGGCTATTTATTGCCCTTGATGTTATTCCTCCACATTTTAAAAATTTATCTCCAATCCAGTCCCCTTTATAATTTATCTTTGTTTATCAGTATAATTACCTTTTCAGCCTTATTATAATATTTCTCCTGGGAAAAGGACCTCCCCCAAACACTCCTGTCTAATCTGCCTGAATTGTTGCTCCTGTCGTATTATCCCTTGTTCAGAAGCAAAGTCCCTTGTGCTGGCATCAACGCCCTTCACAGGTGACTTCCGTCTCATCGCCCACTTTTCTCTTAGTTTCTTTTGCATGAGTCAAAGGGTGCTTCTCCCCTGAATAAATACTATCTCTTTGCCTTATATTGCATTCCCTTTCCAATAGAATACACCTTTTCCCTTGCCCCAAACACAACTATTTCAAAATTCTAGCATTCTTATTCTGGGCACCTGGCTCAGTCGGTAGAACATGCAACTCTTTTTTTTTTTTTCCAATTTATTTATTTTCAGAAAAACAGTATTCATTATTTTTTCACCACACCCAGTGCTCCATGCAAGCTGTGCCCTCTATAATACCCACCACCTGGTACCCCAACAGAACATGCAACTCTTGATCTTGGGGTCGTGAGCTCCAGCCCCATGTTGGGCACAGAGATTACTCAAAATTCTAGCATTTTCCAGTGCTTATCTTAAAGGTCACTTCCTCCCTTGGAAGCCTCCTATGGGCTTTGCTTAAATAACCTTGTCATCTTTTACTTAATAACACAGTAGTTTGTCTACTTGTCATTGTCCTTTTATTTAATTACATATTTCTTTGAAGCAGAGATGATGTCTTAGTCACTTTAGTCATTATTTATAGAGTATAGTATTCTTTCTGACATCTAACTGGCTTTTATGGGGTCTTTGAGACTTTGAGGTCAGTGTTATTTTTAGAACACCCTTAATTCATTTTTTTAACCGTTCTGATTTATCTTTTAACACTGAGGCTAAGGTCTTGTGATTGATCTAAATTTACTGTTTGCTAGGTCTACATTTCACTGTCATTGCCAGTTACTGACTTTTTAAAGAAATGCAATGTTTCAACTACGTTTCAACCCTTTATTTATTTTTTTTTAAGATTTATTTATTTATTTTAGAGAGAGAGGAGATGAACAGACTGAGGGGGAGAGACAGGGAGAGAAGCAGACATCCTGCTGAGTGTGGAGCCCTCAGGAGGGTGAGGATCCATCCCAGGACCCTGAGATTGTGACCTGAGCCAAAATTAAGTCTGACACTCAACCAGCTGAACTACCCAAGCACCCCTGTTTCAACTCTTAATATATTTTAATTAATCTGTATATCTTCTTAGTTTATATTTTTCTTTTTTGAAACTAGGCCACTGATACCGATGACCCAAATCCAATCCTGATGCTCATGCTTTTTGTCTCCATTTATGAAAGTTTCCCTATACACGTTCCCAAGAAGAAAAGCCTTTCATTTTACTTTCTCACCTCTGTGCTGATACAGGTATAGCTGTGTGGCCCTAAGGACACATGTGGTTTTAGATTTTTTTCTTATAAGCCCAAATTCACTGTAAGTACTTAGAGGATGCTCCTTCTAGGTGAAAGGTTTAGAAGTGTAAAAGAAAGTTTTCTTCTTTATTTTTTTAAAAAGCTTTACTGAGGTATAATTGACATACAAAGAACTGTGCATAGTGTGTTGTAGTTTGATGAGTTTTGACATATGCAAAAATCTGTGATATCACCACAACATTCAACGTACATACGCCACGGCCAGCACGTATAAAGTTTCAGTGGTGTTAGATGAATAGGTTCCAAAGATCTATTGTATAGCCCGGTGCCCATGAACACCAATTTGGTGGTATTGTGCATCTGTTAAGTGGGTAACATCTGTTAAGAGGGTAGATCTCATGTTAAATATTCTTATCACAAAAAGAATAAAGGACAATAAAAGAAGATGTCTCACTTAATAAGAATCATCACCTGCAATGAAATTAACCATCCTTTCATTTCCATGCATGAAATGGATGGGTTTGGGCAAACAGGGGATCAATGTTCAGTGGTTTTGAAAGTTCCATCCTTCAAGACCACTCGAGATCCATTTCATGCATTAGAGGACTGACACTGTAGCAGAAACATGGAATCTGAATTTTTCTTTGAGGAGTAGTTTATACATCCAAATCGATTGATTCAACTGAAGACATAAAAGGGATATAATGGAAGTGATCTTAAACTGGACTAATTAACCACTAAAGGTTTTTATAGGTGCTGGAACTGCTAACTGTAGAAATATACTTTTCAATTCACAGAAGAAATTGAAAGTATAATTTGTGAGTGGTAATAATATTTCTATCTAAATATATTCATGTTTATAGGTGTTCTCTTGGGAGGGAAAATATCTTGTCAAGGAACACTGATCTCAATTTTTTTCCAATCATTTGTATCTTATTAGCACTTATGAAATATTTTCTAGCATGATTTTTAATTGTATATATAAAATTGTCCCTTCACCAGTTTTCATAAAGTCATCAGTCACATGTGTAGGTCTCTTTGTACTGCTTTCTCAGGACAGAATGGGCTGATATAGCCTTATTCTGTGTAATAATTAATTTACCACATTAATACAATTTATGCTTATTCCTTTCCTTCAGGCTTTGTTGTGTGTTCTTCCTCATATTTTATATGGAAGAAAATAATTTCACACCTTTGTTGCGAAACTTCTTGATTTTTTTTCTGATGATCTTTGATTTGTAATTGTCATCTTCTTCAAAAATAATTATGCAGTGTCTGTGAGGTGGTGAGTGAGGGTTTACAAGTTTTAAGTTATCAATTGGAAAAGAATATATTCTTGTCTCAAAAGGGTTTGCTTTAGAAAAAGAAAGCAACTGCCTTCTGATTTTCTGCTAGTAAACATTAAGATGTATTTTCTTGTATTGAATTATTTTTCCATTTTAGTTTGAAGAAAAGAAATGGTATTTATTTGAATTTTTTTTCCAACAGCATTTCCTGGGATAATTCTTTAAATGCTGTGCTGTTTAAGGGCTTTGGGTCCTCAGGCTAACTGGCCTAGAGCTGCAATTAATTACATTGCAGAGGACTTTGGACTTGAAACGAATGCTTCAGAAGAATTAGAAGCATTCTTTTTTTTTTTTTTCTTTCTCTGTTTTTTTTTTTTTTTTAAGATCTTATTTATTTATTTGACAGAGAGAGAGAGAGAGAGTTGGAGAGAGGGAGAGAGCACAAGCAGGGCGAACAGCAAGCAGAGGGAGAGGGAGAAACAGACTCCCTGTTGAGCAGGGCGCCAGATGTGGGCTCAATCCTTATTTGCTTAACCAAATAAGTCCCCCAGTTGCCCCAGAATTAGAAGTACTCTCTCTCTCTCTCTTTTTTAAAGGATTTATTTATTTATTTGACAGAGATCACAAGTAGGCAGAGAGGCAGGCAGAGAGAGAGGGAGAGGGAAGCAGGCTCCCTGTTGAGCAGAGAGCCCGATGTGGGGCTCGATCCCAGGACCCTGAGATGATGACCTGAGCCAAAGACAGCGGCTTAACCCACTGATCCATCCAGGGGCCCCTAGAAGTACTCTTAAATGTACGAGTGACTGGAGATGACTGATCAGCATAAGAAATTAAATATTATTACAGCTAATTTATTATAAGTTCTCTGTTGCTATCTACATATTTGCACTTCTTTATGTCATTAAAATATTTAATATTGGGATGCCTGGGTGGCTCAATCAATTAAGCGTCTTCCTTCTGCTCAGGTCATGATCCCAGGGTCCTGGGATTGAGTTCTGCCTCGGGCTCCCTGCTTAGTGGGGAGCCTGCTTCTCCCTCTGCCTGCTTGTGCGCTCTCTCTCTCTCTCTCTGGCAAATGAATAAATAAAATCTTTTTAAATAAAGATTTTATTTATTTATTTGACAGACAGAGATCACAAGTAGGCAGAGAAGCAGACAGAGAGAGCAAGCGTGGGGGGGGGAAGGCTCCCTGCTGAGCAAAGAGCCCAACTTGGGGCTCTATCCCAGGACTCTGGAATCATGACCTGAGCTAAAGGCAGAGGCCTTAACCCACTAAGCCACCCAGGTGCCCCATAAATAAAATCTTTTAAAAAAAGTTAATACTAATGCTAGCTAATGTTTAAACTTAAATTTTAACTGTGATGTTAAAAATCAAATTAAAGCATATTTAAGTGGAAACATGGTTTCCGTCCCCATTTACCTTTTTACTAGAAATAATGCTTAGATTTCAAGACTATTGATGAGAGCACTAGGTGATATATCGAAGTATTGAATCACTATACTGTAAACCTGAAACAGACATGACACTGTATGTTAACTAACAGGAATTAAAATAAAAACTTCAAAAATATTTTGAGATGAGATTATACAGATACAGCTTTTACTTTTCACCAAATGTAGAGTAGGTTTCTTTGAAATAAAATTTAAAAATTAAAAAATAAATGTAATATAAACATCAGTTTTAGCACCTCTTGACTTTAAATCCCATTAAAAAAAAAATAACCTTTTTGGGAAATTGCTAACTGAAGTGTTAGGCAGTTTGCCCCTGTGAGCCAACACCATGAAATGATAGTGCCTAAGTCATACAATGTCATTACCAAATCTTTCAACCCTCTAGAATATAGAAAAACCTCAAAAGGTAGGTATTACATTTGAAAAAAGTATTTCTGTACAAATGTATTACTAATGGAAATATAAAATGCTGGCCCTCCAAAAAAACTAGCGATCACGTTGTTCAGTGGTTTTGATACTGGTTTTCTAAAAACTGAACTGTTATATATATCTTCTCTTTCTAAGACAAAATTTACACAGAAGCCCGGTAGTTAAAAATAAAAATGTCTTTCACTGCAAAAGAGGAACGGAGACCACATTTTTTGTTTTCCTTCTCTTGAACAGTTATCCTTCTCCCCTATCTACCTCTATGCACTCCATGAAATACTAAACTTTCGTGGAACAGATGTGTTCAATGTCTTTGTGTCATTTCACATAATTAGACTGAGTGGATTCCTTAAGATATCAGGGCTGGTTAGGGAAATTTCAGGCTATCAACTAATAATTCAAGTTGAGTCTACTGTAATTTTTTAAATTTCCCTCCTAAAAATGGAAATCAGCAACTTAAATCTTGTTATTACCGATGAGAATTAAAATGATATGATGTCATAAGAACAAAAGAAAAAATCCTGCCCTCATTATAAGTGATATTTATAGGTATTTGGGCAACCTGGCTCAAACACTGTCTTGGAGTTAGGAACGCTTACACGGGATGGTATGTGATGTTTCCTGCACTGGGCTCCTCACATCGCCAGAAACAAGTCAGTTCAAAAACGAAGAGTACAATCTCCATAGGTTCTGAATCCAATCTGCAAATCTCTGCACCTTAGGTTAACCCTCTCTGTCAGCCAGTATCTGTTGGCAATGCAGGCCAGTGACCATATTCATAAGATACCCACTCTCTGGTGGATGCCACAAACTCAGGAAACATGAGAAGCAGTCTGTGCTGGGGACACCACCTAGATTATTTTAGGAGACTTGTCCACAGCTAGCCTTTTATCTGAAGAGCAACTGTGGAAATTAGTACTAAGGTACCCCCTTTAAATCTCCTCCTTGTTGTTCTTGCCTTCTGCCTCCCACTGCTCCTTGGTGTTTCTGGTCTGTCTCAGCTGCCTATCATTACTCACTAAGATTCATGTAGCCCGGACCTCAATAGAGAGGATGCACTGTGCACAGAGGATGAAATGCCTCTTGCCAGCAGATCCCAAGACAGAACCCAGCCCTGATACATAGGCAAAGGTTCAGGGGGCCATCAGAGTAGTCAAGACATGAAGCTTTCCCAGAATCCACTAGTAACATTATTGGATGATGCAGGAAAGACAGCTATCTTTGGCCTAACAGTACATGCAGGACTTCTACACAATGGTGGATGTTTCTGTCCTTTCATCCAGTAAGTTCCCCCACTTAGATAACCATATAGTTTCCAGCTATTAATGGTGATTCAGAGATTTTCCAAGCCTATCTATGTGTATTGCCTTGGGCCCTCCATGCGGATTCCTCACTATCTCTTTTTCTCATTCCTTCTTCCCTACACTGAACTCTGAATTCAGAACTTTGACTACCAACCAGGTCTGGGTTCTCTGGACTTGAATTTCCATGTAGTCTTTCTCATGGACCTTGGACATTGCTCTTTCTCTGGATATTCATCTGTCACTAAATGTAAGTGTCTTGTCTATCTACATTCCTAGTCAACTGGTCATTTTGAATCATTACTTTTCAAATTAAGTACTTTTGATTTATAAAATAATACATGTGTGAGTGTTTATGGTATTAACATGCATTAATTTGTGAGACTATGAATTGGTAGAGTATTTTGGGGATGACATTTTGGCAATATTTATAAAAATTTACAATGCCCAGATACTTTTCACTTTAACCTAATTTTTACCTTCTGTCAGACCAATAAACTTCAGCCCAATAAGTCATGTTCAAATTATTTCAGTTCTATAAGTCATAAGAAGAAATAGGAAACAAACTATGTGCCTGTTGGAAGGCCATTGTTAGGGGCACCAGGGTGGCTCAATCAGTTAAGCATCTGATTTTCAGTTAGGTTGTGGTCTTGAGGTTGAGGTCTCTGGGTCAAGTCCTGCATCCAGGCTCCATGCTCATTGGGGGTCTGGTTGTCCCTCTCCCTTTGCCTCGCCCTTCCCCTGGTTTGTGTTCTCTCTGTCTCTTTCTCAAAGAAATGAATAAAATCTTTTTTTTTTTTTAAAGGACATGTTTAAAGTAATCATGACTCATACATGCTATGGGAGCAGTTATAAAAGTAAAGCAGATCTATATGTGTTGTCATGGAAAGATCTTGCATTCATGTTAAGGGTGAGAGACTTACGGCAGAATAACACATGTATCATGACCCATTATATTTTAAAATGAAAGATAATTTTATAATACAGTTATGTATGAGAAGGCCTACAATTAGCTCTAAATAATATATAGATTAATTGTGGCTGTCTCTGAGACTGTGGCTGAATTATGAAGGACTATTGTAAAGGTGGAGATTGTGATTTGTCTGTATTTTTAACATTTTTGCATCAAGAATATGTGCACTATCAGCTTTATCATTAAAATATTTAAATAAGCCTAACAGCAAAACTAATAGCTATGTATGAATTAAAGTTTATGCTAGCCAATGGAAGAGACAACACCTGAAATCTGAATGGCTTAACCTAACAAAAGTATATTTCTTGCACACATAAAATCTGATTGACTTGGCAGGGAATCTTTGCTACCATGTAACACAGAGACCTAAGCTGCCTCCATCCTGTACTTTCACAACTCAACATAGGGTCCCCATGTTTGCTGCTGGATGGAAGGAAGGACATTATGGTGGCATCTTGGCTCTCAAATGCTTTGGCCTGTGAGAAACATCCTTTGTGTTCATATTTCAGTAGCAAGGGCTGGTCATAAGATCCTTTCTAACTATAAGCAAACTGGACAGTGTAGTCTTCCCATGTACCCAGGAAAGAGTGGGAGACAAATTGTGGATGAACACTTGTAGTCTCCACCATAAACTCTTATATACTAGGGGCCTGGTAGAGAGCAATCTCTAGAATTTGTTAGGTCAATGACTCTCCTCATTTCCTGGTAGAGTTTCTGAGGAGGCAAAATGTTCTTGGCAATTCTCCAACTTCATGAGATCTTACTATTTAACAAGTGCTTTCCAATAGAGTCACATATATTTTTCAAAAGGACCTTGTAAATCTTTGCAGGAAGTGTTTGCCATACTTCACTTTTTCAAAAGCATCATTACACTTTATCCTTTTCAATAAGTACTATGATCACAGTACACTGACAATTTTCTTACTCTTGGTGCATTGATAAAACTTTACCTCATAATTCTCTGCTATCTATCACCTAACTGAAAACGTCAGACATCTGCACAAATAAAATTATGCACACTGAAAACCAAAATTCTTTCTATTCCATCTATTTCATCTATCATCTATTTATCTATCCATCCATCACTTATCTATCATCTTTCTATCTCTATCATCTATTACCCAAAGGTCATAGAGTCCTAGAAGTCTTATTATCCAAAGGTAAATGGAGTCCTAGAAGGACTCCAGAATTTACAGAAACTGAGACACTGTAGCTGGGGCACATGGGTGGCTCAGTTGGTTGAGCATCTCCTCTTGTTTTGGGCTCAGGACATGATCTCAGGATCATGGGGTCCAGCCCTGGGTCAGGCTTTGCACTCAACACAGACTCAGCTTGGGACTCTTTCCCCATTCTTCTCCCTCCCTCTCTGCTCCATCCCTGGCCCCCCTCAAATAAATACGGAAATAAAATCTTTAAAAAAAGAATAGGGAATTTCTTCCTCACCTGGATGCAATTCAGAACTCCTAGAATTTGTGACAAGGACCAATTCCTTGCCTCCCTAGCTTCTGTTCTATTCAGAACACTCCTATTCTCATTTATTTCACACTCTTAAAAATAAAAGCATTTCTTTTTTTTTTTTTTAATAAAAGCATTTCTTAAACTATGCCAAGTTATACTGAAAATACCTTATTTAAAATATGCCTTAAATGGAGTAGCTTCTTACCCTCCTAGGCCAGGGCAACCAACGGTTTCTAGGTGTCTCATCTCAATAAAATATCACTGTTATCTCTGAAAAGTCTTTGAAGACTATGTGTATAAAAACTAGTTTGTGAATTATGTTCTGTGGCACAAGGATACCATCACAGGACAACATCCATTCCTGCCCTAAAGATTTCTCCCTTTTTAAACCATACCCCCTAATTAACTACAAAGAATAGTTTTCCATTCAAGGTTTTTGAGTCTCAACTGGGAGACACACAATCTGAAAGTCCGATTTCTGATCACCACCCCCTCAGGCTCAGCTTGCCCTAAGTCCAAATTTAAGTTAAAAATTAACTCTCCCTACAGGAATCCAGCTTTCCAAATGTCCAAAATCCCTTGCCCCTGGCCGTTTACACTTGATAGTCTCATATGGAATACCCCCACTAACCTGCTAACTCCATCTTGTATTTGCCCCTAAGATATTAGAAGGCATCCCACTGTAATGATAGGATTGCTGATCCTATAAGCAAAATTTGTAAGTGCAGTTGTAGGTATTGCTCATGCTATAATTTCAAAGACAAACATGGTGATTTCCAAAAAGCAAATGTTCGTTGAAGGTTCGGGGAATAAAAGAAACAGTGAGCATCGGGTCTAATTTATTGATGTTTGTTTAATATATCCATAAACAAATTAAGCATATTAAATTGTATATAATTTAATTGTATAAAACAAAATGTAAAAGGTAAAAGAGGGCCATAGATTGGCAATCTTTAATTTGTTCTCTATTTTGTGACCCAACCACCTTAAAGCTGATCAATCTCACATTTCCAGTAAATGCCTATAGCAATTCCATGTTATGTTATTCTAGATAACAAAATAAGAAGGTTTCACATTTAGTTTCAAAAAATAATAAAGCTCTTACTATTAAACCTCATTATAACATTAAATGTGTGACCAATGTCATCCACAAACTTGTAGATTTTAAGCTAATTAAATCTAAATTAAATTAAATCTACATTAAAGACACAATATTTGAACAAATACATTATGTTAAAAAAGAATAAATTTTCAAGTTACACAATAATGTAGGAACACATAGGCATATCTACCATATTCCTTTCAGCCCCCAAACAGACCTAAGTTCTATGAAGACTAACTGCCCTTTATCAAACACAAAGTGAAAAACCTGCCTCGGGTTTTTCTCTAGGAGCAAGAGAAATGACGGGACTTGGCCCTAGAAGGCCCAGTGGCCCCAGAAGTAGAAGTGGACCAGGCCGAAATTCTGGCTCGGGCTCTCTCTTCTTCATCCTGCAAAGCCTCCTCATACGGAGACGGGAAAGAGCTCGGGTCAGTCCCATGAACCTTGGCCAGAAACTCCAGGACTTTCATCTTGGTGGTTTCAGCGTGGGCTCTCGGGCCCCACAGGAATTCAAACTGTGCCGGATCACTGTCGGCCACCTGCCGGTACTCCAGGTACTTTTCCTTCACGAAATCTTTGGTGATGAGCTCCCTGGGCTCCCCAAAGATGGCGTGCTTCTGCCCGGCATATATCCCCGTCAAATTCAGAACTTCCCAGACTTCCTCTTCGGTGGCACTGTTGCCCTTCATGAAGATCACACCCAGGATAAAGATCAGGATGCCGGTCTTCGGCATGCCCTCTTCACCATCCAGCACCCCATCATAGGTGAGGCCCAATTTGATGAAGAGGCCATAGCAGTGGTTGGTGGGATCCACTCTCTTCACATCAAGGCCAAAGACCATCTCCATGTGCTCACAGGCTCTCAGGAAGATCTCGGTGAAGTGGTCTTCATACTCTTTGATGACGACCTTCATATCTGCCTCTGTCACGGGCTCTTTCATGTGATACTTGAAGAGCATGAAATTGACCAATGAAATCACTTTCTCATCTAGAGCACGTATGGGCACATTCTCGGGGGTGGGCCCAGCCCATGAGGTGCCAACCTCTTCTTCTTGGCCACTGGCGCCCTCATTCAATTCACCTGATGAGGTGGTTGTCATGGCGATGGAAGATGAGCAGAAACTCTGATGACTCTCAGGGGTACTGGGTTTACCAGCATCAGGAGCCTCCTTGGAACTGCCAGGTATCAGAGGATAAGAGGAGAGATGGGTCTCTTGCAGAGTCTTAGAGACCTGGTCAACCTCCATATCTTGGATCTCACTGCAGGTCTGAAAGCACTGATCATATAAGCATTGTGGATTCTTTTGGTGCTGAGGCATGCTGACCTTTATGAGTAGCAATAGACAGGAGTGAGGAGAGGAGAGTGGGCAACGGGGAATCACGGCCTAAGAGGAAGAAGGAGACGTGAGTGGCCTTGGCTACTCAACCCCACTGGGGTGGCTCTGATAAAACTGCCTCCAGTGGACTTCTCCTGGGAACACTCTTCTAGGGCCTCACAGGTCTCCCAACCGTTTGGTCGCTATGCCCCTGAAGAACAATGAAGGAAGGAGTCTGAATGCTCCTGAGGACGCAGCCAGCAAACCCAGGCTGAGAGTTCTCAGAGACCGCAGAAAGCAGAGGGTGGTCGGGCTCTAGACAGCCATTTCTGTTCTGAGGAGGATGGTCCCATCATTCCTCCCTCAGGTGCGCTGCCTTGGCTTTTGATAGGACCTGGTGTACCTCCCCTATCCTAATATGGGATGGCCCCCCTATCTATACTGCTGGTGGTGGTCCCCCCACTTCTCACTTAGTTGGCTTACTTTGAATCCAGGCAGGTCCTGAGATCCCTTCGTTTGCTGACCTAACATTGTCCCTTCAGAACAAAGCCTCCACTTTCTGATTCCTAGAGGGTAATTAGGGCACATGTCTACTGACAGCCTCTCCCATAGCCTCTCAGTGCTGACAACAGCTCAGGGCAGGATTACTCATGATCTGCGCTTTCCTTGTGTCAGCGGACCCTCAGTATTCACTCTGGGTTCTTGACTTGGCAACTGGTGGGATCTCAGGTCTGACCCCTTTATGTGATGTCAACCCTTCTGTATTTAAGAATGCCTTATCCTCACGAGTTACCTGAGAATGAAGTGAAGAAGGGCAGTTCCTTTCCCCCTCTTTTAAGGGTTTCCTGGACTGACAGAAGGAGGTAGAAACTGTAAAGGTCCCTCTTTTCTGGGGTGGGTACATCTGCCTGTGGAATCTGAGTCAAGTTCCTACTGTGACCTGTGAGAAGATCTGGATCCCTTTCCTTGATGACCTCCTATGATATAGGTACATACACCAAGGATATCACCTGTCTCCAACCCCCCAAAGAAGGGGGATCTTCTCCTGTATTCTCTGTGCAGAGTTCTCTGGACTGATAAAGATCCAGGGTCTCTTTGATGACCCTATGTTTTGGGATGGATCCTTTTCAGTTCTGACTCTGTATGTCCACATGGACTCCAGTACCACCTGGTCACCCTGTCCACTGCTGAATCTGACTATGTCCCAATCCCCTAGGTGCCCAGCGTAGGAAGTGAACTAGAAGACTCCTGACCATCACTGTCGGGACCTTTGCCCTTCAGATGTAACTCAATGACAACTGCCAGGGTCTAGGACTCCTCCTGACTGAACAAATGCTTTAACTTCCTGAGCCCCAGAGGAGGAAAGGAAAAGTCCCCTCTGCCTGCCATCCCTTCCCTGGGCCTCTCAGGGCTGACAACAGGGGAGGGGCTCTGTGCAGCCCCTCTGCCATCAATCAGTTGGTCGGTCCCACCATCCTGACAAGTGCTAGTCCAATACTGGTAGGTGATGAGCCCGCTGCCATCGATTACCTGGGGTTCCACCTTCCAATCAAGGCCCCACGTGTCCGAGACACCCAGAAGGGAAGTGAGGCGACACCTCGTCTGCCGGACAGGGGAGACCTGACCACAGGGGCTTAATGCTGTGCCACAACCTCTACCCGCGATCCGGGGAAACATGAGCACTCACTCGGGGGTCCTCGCCGGCACTCCTACTGGAGACCCCGTGGGGCCTGAGGCTCCTTCCTTTCCCACAGGACACCGCCTGCCTCGGGCTAACCTCTTGCCTGCCTCAGGCTAAGCTCTCACCTCCCTCAGACTCTGGAGGCTGAAGTCAGTCAGCAATACTTCCGCCGCCCCTGCCCGAGCCCTCCCGGGACTCACAGACTGGCCGAGGCTCATCGAGTCCACCACTGTCTGGGTCGGTGGGCCCCTCAGGACTCACTCGGGAGGCCTTTTCTGGACTACCAAGAGGTCAAGGGACTCTTAGCCCCGCAACAGAAATGCTGTCACCTCGATCAGATCGCAAACAGGAAGTGTGTCGTAGACCAGCCTGATAGACGGGGCTGGGGTTACCCGGAGTTGGACCGCGGCTCTCGGGTAATGTGTCCCCTCATTTCTGTGATACGGGGTCTCCTCAGCTCTCATTTGGAATCTTACTTGACTCCAAGCAGACCCTGGGAATCCTCCCTCTGCTGATGTGGTTCCACGCACCTCAGATCGAATCCCGTACAGCCCCAGATGGAATGCCGCACAGCCAGATGGTCTTGAAGAGGAAATCAGGGGCGTCACATCCGGTTACACCGGCCTGGGGTCTTCCGGGCCAACAGCAGGGGCAGGGCTGTGCGTGTCAGGCTCTTTCACGCTGGTGGTTGCTGCTGGTCCATCGTTAGAGTCCTGCTGACTTCTTGTAGCCTTGGAATTAATCCCGTCCTTGATCCCGTGTCATGCCTCTCAGCCAATGTCCTCCTGCCCCTGGAACCCTCAAGAGGAATCGAGCGGAAGCTTCAGTTGGAGAGCCCTGCCTGGGTCAGCAGGGCTCAAATTAGGTACTGGCCCATGTCTGTGTGACCCACCGTCATTCTCTGGTTTTGGCCTCTTCTGTCCTCCTTCCTGGGAGTTCTCGTTTTGACTCCTTTCTTGTCACTTAAGGCTTTCTGGGAAATGCCGTAGCTTGGCAAAGTCTTGGTGACGTTACCTCCTGAAACCCTTGCCGAGTGTGGAATGGGTCACGTCCCAGCCTCAGTGTCAAATGAAGCTGGAACGCAAAACAGGCAGGGGCTGGGATCTCTGGTGGGCTATCAGAGAAAAATCACATTATTTCTGCTGTTCAGTAGTCAGACTTAGTGTCTTACATAAATTCTGTTCTAAAATATTTACATCCTACAAGAGGACACTGAAATGAATGTTTTTAAAAGCCTCTGATTTTTTAGGTTTTCAATATTGCATATGCAGAAATCATAAGTGGAATATGAATACTATCTGTCTTTTACATTTTTCATCCTTACTATTCTTACTTGCTATTCTTATCCTTGCTATTCTTACTGCTCCAAGTGTGATTTGTAGTCCAGTTTTGAACAATGGAGTGGGCTTGGCTTAAATATTCTTCTCTTAGGTCTCTTCATCTATAGTTTTTTTTGTATCAAGAAGAGCTAGCTTGGTTAGATATGGGGAGTAATTTCAAAATTTTTTGTGTAATTTGGAAAAGTTTACTTAAGATGTTGATTAGTTTTTGCCTGAGTATAAGATGCAATTGGCCTTCAAACCTAATATGATCTAAGTGACTTTGGCCTAGAATTCCAGTTCATAACTATAGAGTATAATTTTCTTTTTTAAATTGGTGTCCTTTGGATTTTATGCTTTGCTTACAAAATAGCATTTAACTTAGATTTTCAAACATAAATGTATATTTATAAAAAATCATTATTCATAGAAATTCTTAGACATGTAGTATAGTACAGAAAACAGTGTAATGAACCCTGTTTACCTAACACTCAGTCTAATAATCATTAGGGGCGCCTGGATGGCTCAGTGGGTTAAGCCTCTGCTTAGGCAGAGGTCGTGATCCCAGGGTTCCAGGATCGAACCCCATATCAGGCTCTCTGCTCCGCAAGGAGCCTGCTTCCTCCTCTCTCTCTGCCTACTTGTGAGCTCTGTCTGTCATATAAATAAATAAAATCTTTAAAAATAAATAAAAATTTAATAATCATTAGTAGGTATAAGCGGAAGCCTGATTGGATTAGTATTTTTTGGTCAATATTTTGTTCTTTGGCAAGACCACTCCGGAGGTGCTTTATATTTCAATTAGATACATACTGTCCGCGTGTCTTCTTTTTGATAATCTTGGCACTCTGATAATTATAATGATTATCCACCCCACTACCCACCTCTATTTAAGGCTGTAGAATTATAATTCTCTCATTTTCTCATTTCTTTTTGGAATTTATTGCCTCAAAAGCTTCTATAGGTAGAAATCTTTTCCTTGTTATTTGTTTTTCCTGAGGTATTGTTCTAATGTATTTCTAGTGTTTTCTTATACTATGTCCCCTGCACCCATATTTTGTACAGTCTTATTTAGCTAATATCACTTTTTTGAGTTTCTTTCTTTTGTTGTTGATAATACTTATAAAATTACCTGTCACATAGATCTTATACAAGAGATGAAACAGTACAAAGAACCTTCATATATCCTATTAACTAGAGAGCCTGCTGCAATGGTCATTAGGTCACCAATAAATCTGGAGGAGAAAGACTGAAAAAGTCTGGGGACATCTATCAGGTCAATAACAGAGGGACTTGAGATGTTATGAGCAGGGGAGTATAAAAATGGCAGCTCTGTTCCTCCATGCTCCACAGTTTTCCTTTTTGTGTCTTTACTTAAAAAAGTAGGAACTGGGACTTTGTGCTGGATTGTGAGAATGTTACCTAAGCCAATGATTTTTTTCATCTCACCTCCCACTACATCTTTCCCATACTGACTTGTGTTGCTCTGTACCTCCTGTAATTATAATCTGGATTGCACTATTCTAGAGAACAATTATCAGGGAATATTTTGTTGATTATATACATACTAAGCACCAACAGGACGTTGTGAGCAGATGCCTTGCCATGCCAGTTTGTCCAGATGTGATGTGAATAGAATCCTACCTATTGTACCACCAAGAAGAGTGTTCCTTCTGGGAGTTAGGAAACTGGGGGACTGGCCTCTCTACTTTTTTGCCCAAGTGAAAGCGTCTTGCAGATTCTGCTGTTTGGCAGAGACCCTGTTGCTGAGGCCCCTGAACAGGTTTGGTGTCTCTATGGGAAATGGACAGGTCTTTCTACTTGCTTTGATTAAGGAGAGTCTCACGGGAAAGAGGGAAGGAATCAGGAACCCTGAGCTAATTCCACAGAGAGCAGGCAAAGCTTAGTAACCCAGAGGGAAGGCCTCTTCATCGAGAGAGTAAATTATCACCACTTTTAGCAGGATGTATCTTGGAGGTGACTAAATGAGGACCTTCTACCATCCAGATAGTAATTTGGGCTCCTGGTTTGAAAGACTTTAGGTTTAGAAAAAAAAAAAGACTTTAGGTTGACAGTCAGTGTTCAAATGTCAAAGGGCACTCCAAGACATAGGCCCACAGGATCATAAGCTGAGGGGAAACTTGAACAAGTTGGGCACCATCTTGTTCATCCTGCAATCACAGGTACATACTAGCGTAGAGCAAGACACACATCCGTATCTTCTCCATATATGTCATTCCAGCTGCCCTCACCCGTGACAGCAACAACTACTTATTCAAACATTACTGAACCTATTTCTGCTTGTCACACAGTAACCACTTTAGGTTTGAAACATGAGATAGAAGAATGAAGAAAGAAAAAGGAATTATTAATATCTGGGTAAATATTGTAGATTATTCTTCATGCATCAGTTTTCTTTCTTTTTCTTTTAAAGATTTTTATTTATTTATTTGACAGAGAGAAAGAACACAAGCAGAGGGAGCAGCAGGCACAGGGAGAGGGAGAGGCAGGACACCCACTGAGTAGGGAGGCTGACACAGGACTCAATCCCAGGACCCTGGGATCATGACCCAAGCCGAAGGCAGCCACCTAATCAACTGAGCCACCCTGGCACCCCATGCATCAATTTTCAACTGCATTTCAAATTAATGTAAACTTACCTATTAAAAAATACATGAGGGGCGCCTGGGTGGCTCAGTGGGTTAAGCCTCTGCTTTTGGCTCAGGTCATGATCCCAGCCAGGGTCCTGGGATGGAGCCTCTCATTGGGCTCTCTGCTCAGCAGGGAGCCTGCTTCCTCCCTCTCTCTCTGCCTGCCTTTCTGCCTACTTGTGATCTCTGTCTGTCAAATAAATAAATAAGATATTAAAAAAAATACATGAAAATTTATTAACTCATAGTTTTTGTGTGTCAGGAGTCCCAGCATAGCTCGCTCAACTTCCTTCTCTACTTCAGGGTCTCTCCTGGTTGAAATTAAGGTGTTAACTGTGCTGTGTTACAGTCTAATGTCTTGACTAGAAAAAAATCTACTCAGATCATTCAGTTTGTTGGCAGAATTCATTTCTTCTTGTCTGTAGAACTAAGATCTTAATTTTTTTTCTAACTCTTGCAAAATAGGTTTTAATGTTTCTTAATGGTAGCCTGCAGTTTTAAACCAGGTGGTCCACCCATAAAAATTTCTCAACATATCAGATTTCTCCTTCAGTAATAGCAGAAGTATGACAAAAAGTCTTTTTTGTAAAACAAAATCAAATATAGTGTCTATAGTCAAAAGATGTTCAATCTTTTTTGACATATAATGCAATATAACTGTGGGCGTGACGTATCATCCATTTTGCCATTTCTACTGATTAAATCAAGTTATGAGCCCTGCCCAAACAAATGAAATGGTAACAAAGAAATGGCAACAAAGCATGAACACCAAAAGATCAGGGTCTAGGTGACTAGTTTAGACTTTGTCAACCACAATTTATGCTGTGAACCCAAAGATCCAAGTTTCCTCCTCATCTAAAATACATTCAACCTTTCCCAAGATCCCCAAATATCTGAATCCACTATAACAGCAATTCAAAAACTAAATCTTGTCATCTAAATAAGACTCATTTGTAGATGAAGTTCTTAGAGAATACATAGTTAAGTTTATCAACTGGGGCAGGATGCTTCTCTATTGATGGACCTGTAAAATAACAGAAACAAATTATCTGACCCCAACCTGCCCAATATATAATAGTGGGACAGGTATAGTACAATAACTATAGACATTCCATTTAAATAACAGGAAAAATGGAAGGGAAACGCAGCTGCTAGCTCAGGGGGTTGTGAAATCCTGTGGGGCAATGTTAATTCCTTGGTACATTTTAATGCCTTCAAATAATTTTTCAAAGTTGGGTTCTTATTTCCTCTTTGGAGTTATCCTTCCTTTATAATGAGAGGTAGCATGTGTTTACAACTAAGTATGTAAAAAACAATTACTTTGCAAACTGTGATCAAATGTACTGAGACAAGGAACCAAAACACCTGCCCTACTTCAGTCAGTCAAAAGTTCCTCCCTAGTTAATCCAGGATTCAAGAGTACATGCTAAGACCCAATTTGCATTTTGGGCTTTAGTTTCTCAACTTTGAGACACAATCTGAGGGATCAATTCTTTATTGACCAATTCAACACCTTTGATTTCCCCACTCCACAAATAAATTTAAACTTCAGTCTCACTAAACAACATGTAGCTTATTGAATGCAAAAATATCATGCCTTGGGACATTTATAGATGACTGTGCTCACCTGGACTCATGCATGCTTCATTGCTCCTCTTTAAAAATTGTCCCTCTCATTTACCATGCAATCGCACATACTTCCAACTTCAAGACACAAAAATATGAGCATCTTAAGTGATAGTACAGTGTCTTTCAAAGAAAGAATGCTCAGTGTTTTAGAAATAAATGAGTCACTGAGGTTGGTATCTAATTTATGAAGATTTAATTTCTCTGACATTCTTTATAAGGTAAGCAAATACAAGTAGATATCTTTTATTTTACAAAAATACACAGTAAAAAGTATTAGGAAAGCCAAGACTTGACCATCTCTTAATTAATTTATATCAGTTTCTTGAACCAAACAATTTTACTGCTGAGTTCTTTCAAATTTCAAAAAGAAAACAAAAAAAAAAAGACCACAAAAACCAAAAAACAACAACAAAAACCCCCATGTATTGCAATACCACATTGTCTTTTTCTAGACTGCAAACATTGTTTTAAAGAATAGCAAAACTCCTACTCAAATTTGATACAAAGCAGTAAAAAATGTGCAACCAAATCATTCTTTTTTTTTTTTTTAAAGATTTTATTTATTTATTTGACAGAGAGAAATCACAAGTAGACGGAAAGGCAGGCAGAGAGAGGGAAGCAGGCTCCCTGCTGAGCAGAGAGCCCGATGCGGGACTCGATCCCAGGACCCTGAGATCATGACCTGAGCCGAAGGCAGCAGCTTAACCCACTGAGCCACCCAGGCGCCCTGCAACCAAATCATTCTTAAACATAGAGTCTAAAAGGGCTTAAAGCTTCTATTAAAGGAAACACCTTTTGAGAAATAATGAAAAAAGAACGGAGACAGGAAGGAAGGAATGGAGGAAGGGGGGAAGGAAGAAAGGAAGGAGGGGCTCCAACTTATAATCAAGAATACAAAGACAATAAACACTTTTCCCCTCCCACCCTATCCTGAACCTCAACTACTGAGAACATTAACTGTCATCTTCAAACATAAAGTGAAAAATCTGCCTCAGAAGCTGTTTAACTCGGCTCTATATGTGCACTGGCTATGATGTTAGAGACATCCCTGGCTACAATTCTGGCCTTGGATTTCTGTTCCTCATCTCTTAGAGAATTTTCATACCAGGGGAACTATAGTATGGGCCCTGGTGAAAAATTCTAGAATTTTCATCATGTTAGTTTCAGCATGGGGTATTGAACTCCACATGTATTTACAACATGCAGAATCACTGTTGAGAACCCACCAGTAACTCAGGTATTTTCTGTCATCATATCTATGTTGATGAACTTCATGGGGTCACCGTAAAGTGACTGGTCTCAAGATATATCCTCATCAGATTCAGCACTTCCCAGATTTCCTCCTCTGTGGCTCTGTTGCCCTACCTGAAGACCATAACCAGGACAGCCATCAAGCAACTGGCCTTGGGCATGTCCTTGTCATTACCTACCTTCCTATTCGATGATGAGGTCAGTTTTGCTGACCAGGCCATAGAAGTGCTTGGTGCAGTCAACCTCCTTCAAGTCTATGGCCAAAAACAGCTCCTTCTGCTCAGAAGTTCTCCTAATTTCATAAATGTGGTCATGTCCTTTTTGTTCACACTCTTCAGCATGTGTACTTTCATGATGGGCTCTTTCATTTTATATTTGCGCAACAGAAATGACAACAAAAAGCCACTTTCTTAGTTATAGGGTCTCTGCACAAGCACTCACAGTCAGGCAGGGTCTATGTGGTGCTTGAATTTTTCCTTCCATGGCTGTGTTGGCACCTTGACTATTTCTTGTGCATGATATGGTCGCAGCAGTAGTAATGGTGGATGGGACTCTCTGAGAGCTCTGGAGAGTGCTAGGTGTCTCTATAAGAGGCAAGTCTGGGGAATACCTTTCAAAAGAGGAGAGAAGGAGTAGTGGAACTCTTCCTCAGCTACAATAGTAGACTGAAAATTCCCCAGATCCTAGATTTCACCTCAACACCATCCAGCCATAGCTGCCTATAGCCTCTCTAGACTGACAGCAGGGGCAGATTTTGTTCCTCACTATCCATATTCTGGGGAATGTGGTCCTTTCAGATCTCTCTCTTGGTGATCTATACCTGTATTTGAAATTCTGGCTCCGGATATCAGCTCTCTGTATAATATTTCCTCCCTATATGCTCCGAGATTTTTGTCCAACCATTACACAGAATGGGTCAGGGCCCCAGGCACAATGAAAAAGCTGCAGCCTAAGGCAACAGCTGTAGAATGGGGGAGGACTGATGGAAAAAAAAAAAAAAACCCACACTGTTCTATTTCTTCCACTCACTCTATAGAATTAGTCTTTTGAGGATCTTCTGTACTTCAAGATGTACTTACTAGATGATAGACAAGATTTTGTTAGGCCCTAAAATTTTCACATTTTCTAGAATTTTGTCTAGTGACTTTTTCTTTACCATCATTCATAATAAGATTATATATAAAATAAATATATATAACATATTTAATATTATCTACCAAGAGTTTTTTGTACATATGTATGTATATATGTATTGTCTTGATTTCATGAAAAAATACCTAGTCTTATTATGTGTGATTCTCTCTGATAATCTCTATTCTACTTCTAGTCTATTCTTTATGTTCTATTAAAAAATTATAAAAGGCCAGTTTTCACCCATTAAAAAGTTTCAGGTGGTTATTATAGCCTATGGAATCATACTGTCTCAAGCAACACAAATTTTTATGCTTTTGTGAAATGACTCCATTGCTACTTAATGGCAGTTATGGTTTGAGGTGCTACCTCAAATTCCAATAATGAAGAAATAGAAATCCATTATACTAAGGCACACTTGGAATAACTGAGAAGAGAATTTTAAAATGTTCCCTGCAATCTATCTTGTCGTCTGTCTTCTGTTGTAAATTACACTCACCATAACTTCATGGCATGCCTCTCCCCTCACTATTAAAAGTTGTTACATCTGATTCTAGATCCATAAAATACAATCTCTGTATTAGGCTTAATCAAAATTAAAATATACAGATGAAAGGATTATTTGCAAATTATATATCCCAAAAAGGGCTTGTTTCCTAAATAAAAAAGAACCCTCTAAATTCAACAACAATAAACAGTGTTCAATTAGGAAATCAGCATAAGACTTGAACATATGTTTTGCCAGAAAGAATGTATGGATATCTGAAAAACAGATGAATATATGTTAAACATGATTTTCCTTTTAGGAAATGTAAATTTAAACCACTATGAGATGCTAGTATATAACTAGTTGAATAGCTAAAAAGAAAAGAAAAAAATTAAAAGCACCAAGTCTTGGTGAGGATATGGAGTGAAAGGAATCTGAAACATTGATTTGGGTACACAAAATGGTCCAGGCTTTCTGGAAAACCATATGGAACTTCTTAATGTAGCTAACTTGCACTTATGTTTGAACAGGCCTCTACTATGTATTTTCCTAAAGAAATGAAAACTTAATCTTGCACAAAACAAACCTGAATCTGAATGTTTAAGAAGCTTTATTTGTAATAGCCCCAAACTGGAAGCAAACCAAATATCCTTCAGTGAAGAATGGATAAAACTCTGTGATCCATGCAATGGAATACTATACTGCAATAAAGTAGAACAAATGATACATGTGACAACTTGGATCAACTTCAATGGTCACAATGCTGAGTGAAGGAAAGCCAATCTTGAGGTTAATCTCACCTGTGTATGATTCCATCTATATAAAATTCTCAAAAAGGACAAAGTTATATATGTGTATATTTGTGTTTGCCACAGTCACCCACTCTTAATTTTCATTTTGCATTTGAAATATTCATTTGTTATTTTGAGATAGTTGCATGCTACAATAATTTAGATTTTACTTAGGATTTAGACAATTTCTACTTCTGTGAAGATGGAATAAGAAGCACCAGAGTTACCCAATTAACTAAAACAACTAAAAGAATGGAAAAAATATATGACAATGATATTCAATATAGAGACATCAGACCATATGGGACAGTGGTCATTTAGAGATGGAAAACAAAAGATGTGACTTTGTAATTGTCCCATTTTGGAGCTGTGGTTCTCCCTGAGTTGACTAGATGAAGCTGAGAATCTGGGGACAAGGAGGAAGTTGAAGTAGATGCAAGACAGTACCGGTAAGGAAAGAAGTGCACCAGCAAAGAAGTGTGCAGCCCACACAGGGCTGGGAGCACTTCCTGGCAGACTGATAAACTGTTATCATTCATGGGGCATCAGGGACAGTACTCAGAAGTGTTCTGCACCACAGCGAGGCAAAGTAAACCACAGGAAACTCACTCTTTTCCTAACTAACAAAACTTGAAGACAAACATGAAAGGATTCTTCTCTTTCTTTCTTTCTTTTTTTAAGATTTTTATTTATTAACAGGGAGAAGAGAATTCTCACCCTATTATGAGTTTAGAAGTTATTGCATCAGTACAAGAAGTGCAGTTCGACCAGTGATCTGGCACAGTTTGAATTCCTGTGGGGCCCGAGAGCCCACACTGAAACCACCAAGATGAAAGTCCTGGAGCTTCTGGCCAAGGTTCATGGGACTGACCCGAGCTCTTTCCCATCTCTGTATGAGGAGGCTTTGCAAGATGAAGAAGAGAGAGCCCGAGCCAGAATTTGACAGAGAGAGACAGTGAGAGAGGGACCACAAGCAGAGAGTGGTAGAGGGAGAAGCAGGCTTCCTACTGAGCAGGGAGCCCGATTCGGGGCTCAATCCCAGGACCCTGGGAGCATGATCTGAGCCAAAGGCAGGCAATTAACGACTGAGCCACCCAGGTACCCTGATTATTTTGTTTCTAAGTAACTTTGTAACATTACAGAATAGACCTTGAGAATACTGACATATTGACACTTTAAAAAAAAAATCTGTTTTTGTTCTGGACAAGTGTGAACAAGGTAAAATCACAATTTCATAATGCTGGGCATCCAATCAAATATTACCAGCCATGCAAAGAAGCAGGAATATATAACCAATAATTAGGAGAAAATAATCAGTCAAAACTGACATGGAAATTATACGGATGGTATGAGGAGTAGACAAGGACATCAAAAGAGCTATTGTAACTGTATATCATATGTTCAAGAAACACAAAGAAAGAATAAATTGGTTAGATTCATAGAAGATACAAAAACCCAAAATGAAACTTAAGAGGTGAAAACCACAATGTCTAAGATAAAACTATACATTGGATTGGAACAGTGAAGGAATTAAAAAAATTAGTGAACCCATGTATATAAAAAATAGCACAACATATTTTTATACTAAATCTACATAAGGAGAAAAACTAGAATCAGCTTTAAAATAATATATACCAGATATTAATTATGTTCACCTTTGAGGAAGGGGCAGAATTTTTGAGTTGTAAAGGGGGACATGATTTCTCAGTTTGGGTAGAATTTCTTGCAACAAGAATATATGCACTGTACTCAGCCATCAAAAAAAAAATTCTTACCATTTGCAACAACATGGATGGAACTAAGCTAAGTGAAATAAGTCAATCAGAAAAAGACAATTATATCATTTCACTCATATGTTGAATTGAAGAAATAAAACAGATGACCAGAGGGGAAAGGAAAGAAAAATAAAATAAGATGAAATCAAAGAGGGAGACAAACCATAAGAGACTCTTTTTTTTTTTTTAAGAATTTATTTATTTGTGTGAGAGAGAGAGTGAGAAAGAGCATAAGGGGGTGAGGAGAGAAGCAGGCTCTCAACTGAGCAGGGAGCCTGACGTGGGACTCAGTCCCAGGACCCCAGGATCATGACCTGAGCTGAAGGCAGATGCTTAACCACTGAGCCACCCAGGTAAACCCCATAAGGGACTCTTAACTATAGGAAACAAACTGAGGGTTACTGGAGGGGAGTGGGTAGGGGGATGGGGTAACTGGGTGCTGAGCATTAAGGAGGCCACTTGATGTAATGGGCACTGAGTGTTATATGCAACTGATGAATCACTAAACTCTACCTTTGAAACCAATAATACTCTATATGTTAATTAATTGAATTTAAATTTTAAAAAATATACACACAGTTATCTTAGTAATTAAAATGAAATAAGCCTAATACCAGAAAAAGTAGCTGTCTTTTAGCCAGAAAGTTACTGTTAAATGACAGAACATACAAAATCCGAAATAAGAACAGCTTAATACAATAAAAGTTTATTTCTCTATGTGAATTGGTAGACATTCTGGGCTAACAGGTGACACAGGATCCAGGCTGCTTGCTTCTTCTAGGTCCACCCACAAACACATGCTTTCTGTATTTATTGATGAAGGTAAGAAAAATACATGGAAAGTAGAAAACTAATATCAAATGCTTTAGCCTGGAAATGACAAATATGGTCTCTGCTCACCAATGGCAAAGGTTAGTTACATGATCCTTTCCACTATAAGTGCACTATGTAGGGTGCCTGGGTAGCTCAGTCGGTTAAGCATCTGCCTTCGGCATCAGACTCCCTGCTCAGCAGAGAACCTGCTTTTCCCTCTTCCTCTGCTTCTCCCCCTGCTTGTGCTCTCTCTCTCTCCTTCTGTCAAATAAATACACTTTTAAAAATCTTAAAAAAAAAAAAAAAAGTACACTGGGTATTATAGTGGCTCCATAAGCCTAGGAAGGAGAAGAAGATATAGATGAGCACTTGCAAACTCCCCATAAATTGTTACATAGTAGGTGCTCAATATGATAGGACTAGTAGAATTTTTAGGACAGCCACCCTCTTTATTTCTTGGGAGTTTTAAAGAGGCCAAATTTCCTTGAAATTCCCCCAACTCTTTTGAGATTCTGCTAGATGTCAGTTGCTTCCAAACACAGGCTCACATCAAATTTTCCAAAAGATCCTATAACATATCAGCAGAAATATTCTGCCTTCTTCATTCAGTAGTACCTTTCTGCACCAGTTCACTGGTCGAACTGCACTTCTTGTACTGATGCAATAACTTCTAAACTCATAATAGGGTGAGAATTCTCTTCTCCCTGTTAATGCTC
The DNA here is from genome assembly GCF_020171115.1 of Neogale vison. Taxonomy (NCBI): domain Eukaryota; kingdom Metazoa; phylum Chordata; class Mammalia; order Carnivora; family Mustelidae; genus Neogale; species Neogale vison. The sequence continues at coordinate 100,439,342 of NC_058105.1, forward strand.
TGTCAAAACTGGTGAGTATCTGTCCCCTTCAAGATGTATGAGCATGCCTTGAACAGTTGTACAGCTGCCATTAGGCCAAGGGAAAACCAAGATTTTCTCCTCAGTCAAGTGGCTAGATAAGAGTCACTAGGAGAACATTTTGTTTGTTTATTTTGGGGGCCTTTTTTTGACAGTGGGTTTTTTCTCATTTTAACCAAAGATAGCATGTCTGTCAAACAATGTTTCACCTCCTGTAAGGGTTCCAGGAATTTTAGGAAAATAATCCTCAGTAGATGCTTACTCTGCACTAATTTTTGTGATCTTTGAATCTCTTCTCAACTATCAATTATGAGGGAGACTTTGGTTATTACCACATAGATAAACTCAGAGTTCTATTGGTCAGTGTGAAAATAAAGCTCATTAAAATTATATTGCAAATACTATGGTGGTCTCAAAACCCCTTCTCCAACTTCAGGATTCTATCCCCAAACTAGTAGATTCTATGACAAACATGACTATACTCACCACCTCTTTGGGAAAATATTTTAAGAATGTGGTAGAGATGCCTAAATGGGTGGCCAGATTTAAATTTCAATGTCAAAATTACCTTTTATAGACAGGGATAATATGGTGAGAAATGGGACCACCAGGAAGTCGAAATGTTCTAAGTCAAGGACAGAGTAGGTGATTTTTGACCCGTTTGCTCCACTGGAAGCAATGTGCAGCTTTTAGAAGAGGTGTTAAAGAACTGACCGGTAGGTCAGGTTCCAGTCTGGACAAGAGCACACACTGGAGAAAACCCAGGGGAAGGTCACCATATTGCAGACAGCTGAGCTGAATAAAAATGCCAGCCCAGAGACAATCATCAGTCAAAGAATCTTGAGGAGAGGGTAGAAAACCTTGGATAAATTAAGCTCCCAGGTATTCCCCCAATTGTGTTTCTTATTTTAACTTTCCTTCTTTAAACCTGCTTTCAGTTCCTGTTACAATAACCTTCTTTCTATATAGTGAAAGGCATTAAAGGAGTAGTGAGAAGAATAATAAATGAGGAGATGGAAGGCCTGACTCAAGCTGGGAAGAATAGAACAGACTACATTCTAGATGAATTCAGAGAAGAGGTCTAATGTCATCTCTTTCCCACACTAAACATGTGAAATGCAATACAGTTACAAGCTCTTTGAGCCTCAGGATATTAATTTGTGAATTTGGTTTGATAAGTCATGCCTTCTAGGTTTCTTGGAAAGTGTATGGAGTATATAAAGTACACGGCACATTGCCTGGCATATCTCAGAACTTCGGTGAATAAGAGTTACTGCTGTCATTATGTAGACATCAAATCCTGCCACCCCCACCCATGTGCGTGCATGTGCATTAGGTATTTTCTAAATCTAGGTCTTCTGAGAAAAGATAAAGTGCTATAGGACATGCTATAGCCAATCAGACAAAAATGTTTCTCAGCAAGTAAAACTTTATAAAAATTTCCCCTCAAATTTTGTGTTATTTAATTTGGGTTTAGGAATATCTCCTCCAGGTGGATGTAATTCACAGTTCCTAAAATTTGTGTGAAGGAACAACTCCTCCACTCACTCACTGCTTCACCTTGTAGAGATTCAGAATATTGACAAATTACAATGAAGCCAGCTTAATTAATTTTGCTTTGAATGAAGTGGGCACTGGCTAGGTCATGGCACAATGTCAGCTCAGTGGCTTCTGTGTGTTTAATCTCAATGGAGCATCATCTATATTTTCCAGAAATTCCTTACAAACGATGTGCATAAAACGCCTGGTGCATGCACTGTGATCAACTGCGCTAGGACAAGAATGCAGAAGTCCTTCCATTCACATTCCAGATCAGAATTTCTCTCTGGCTTACTCATGATCCAAAAGTAACACCTAATAGCGGTTTGCCACTCCAGACATTTGGGTTTTAACTCTGAGGCACACCATTTCAGGGACCTGTCTGTGCTCATGATAATTTCAGGTTCATCTGGCCTATCACCTAGCTTCATGTAAAATTAACTTCCACTGAAAGAAAGTTCAGTTCTGAAAGTTTCCAGAAGCCCAAAACTGCCATATGTAACTGCATTAAAACTTTGACAAGTCTCATTTGGACTTTCCACCTATACGTATGCACCCCTCCATTTTACTTTTCCTTAGGTATTTGAAGATCCCACATTGTCCTTAAGGGATGATGGTTCATATATGTTAACATCCTATGGACAGGTACTGAGTCATTATACTAGCATTCCCAGAAGTAGTGCAGTGCTTTCCAAAGACTAGCTATTCAATAAAAGTTTGGGGAATAAAGGATCCAGTGAACATGAGTTCTAATTTATTAAGCACTGTTTCTTATACATTCTTAAAAAAGCTAAGCAAATCCATGCATATATAATTTAATTTTACATAACAAGAAATAAAAAGTATAGGAATGCCAACATCTGAATATCTTTTAGATTTTTTTCTCTATTTTTCTACTGACTGCAATTATCGGAATATAGATTTTGCTCACATTTCTAAAGGAATAGCCTATAGCAATGCCATGTTCTTATTCCAGATGACAAAATAAGATAAATGTCTACACAATTTCTTTTACAAAACAAAACTTGCTATTAAAATTCATTACAGCAGAGGCACCAGGATGGCTCACTTGGTTGAGCATCCTACTCTTGCTATCTACTCAGGTTGTGACTTCAGGGTTGTGATATCGAGCCTGGCATCAGGCTCCAGGCTGAGCACAGACTCTGCTAAGGTTTCTCTCTCCCTCTCTCTCTGCTCCTCCTTGCCTGACTCATTGTCTGTCTGTCTAGTTCTCTCTCTCTCTCTCAAATTAATACTTCTTTTAAAAAATAAAATAAAATTCATTGTAACACTAAATGTGTGACCAATGTCATCCACAAACTTGTAGATTTTAAGCTAATTAAATCTAAATTAAATTAAATCTACATTAAAGACACAATATTTGAACAAATACATTATGTTAAAAAAGAATAAATTTTCAAGTTACACAATAATGTAGGAACACATAGGCATATCTACCGTATTCCTTTCAGCCCCCAAACAGACCTAAGTTCTATGAAGACTAACTGCCCTTTATCAAACACAAAGTGAAAAACCTGCCTCGGGTTTTTCTCTAGGAGCAAGAGAAATGACGGGACTTGGCCCTAGAAGGCCCAGTGGCCCCAGAAGTAGAAGTGGACCAGGCCGAAATTCTGGCTCGGGCTCTCTCTTCTTCATCTTGCAAAGCCTCCTCATACGGAGACGGGAAAGAGCTCGGGTCAGTCCCATGAACCTTGGCCAGAAACTCCAGGACTTTCATCTTGGTGGTTTCAGCGTGGGCTCTCGGGCCCCACAGGAATTCAAACTGTGCCGGATCACTGTCGGCCACCTGCCGGTACTCCAGGTACTTTTCCTTCACGAAATCTTTGGTGATGAGCTCCCTGGGCTCCCCAAAGATGGCGTGCTTCTGCCCGGCATATATCCCCGTCAAATTCAGAACTTCCCAGACTTCCTCTTCGGTGGCACTGTTGCCCTTCATGAAGATCACACCCAGGATAAAGATCAGGATGCCGGTCTTCGGCATGCCCTCTTCACCATCCAGCACCCCATCATAGGTGAGGCCCAATTTGATGAAGAGGCCATAGCAGTGGTTGGTGGGATCCACTCTCTTCACATCAAGGCCAAAGACCATCTCCATGTGCTCACAGGCTCTCAGGAAGATCTCGGTGAAGTGGTCTTCATACTCTTTGATGACGACCTTCATATCTGCCTCTGTCACGGGCTCTTTCATGTGATACTTGAAGAGCATGAAATTGACCAATGAAATCACTTTCTCATCTAGAGCACGTATGGGCACATTCTCGGGGGTGGGCCCAGCCCATGAGGTGCCAACCTCTTCTTCTTGGCCACTGGCGCCCTCATTCAATTCACCTGATGAGGTGGTTGTCATGGCGATGGAAGATGAGCAGAAACTCTGATGACTCTCAGGGGTACTGGGTTTACCAGCATCAGGAGCCTCCTTGGAACTGCCAGGTATCAGAGGATAAGAGGAGAGATGGGTCTCTTGCAGAGTCTTAGAGACCTGGTCAACCTCCATATCTTGGATCTCACTGCAGGTCTGAAAGCACTGATCATATAAGCATTGTGGATTCTTTTGGTGCTGAGGCATGCTGACCTTTATGAGTAGCAATAGACAGGAGTGAGGAGAGGAGAGTGGGCAACGGGGAATCACGGCCTAAGAGGAAGAAGGAGACGTGAGTGGCCTTGGCTACTCAACCCCACTGGGGTGGCTCTGATAAAACTGCCTCCAGTGGACTTCTCCTGGGAACACTCTTCTAGGGCCTCACAGGTCTCCCAACCGTTTGGTCGCTATGCCCCTGAAGAACAATGAAGGAAGGAGTCTGAATGCTCCTGAGGACGCAGCCAGCAAACCCAGGCTGAGAGTTCTCAGAGACCACAGAAAGCAGAGGGTGGTCGGGCTCTAGACAGCCATTTCTGTTCTGAGGAGGTGGTCCCATCATTCCTCCCTCAGGTGCGCTGCCTTGGCTTTTGATAGGACCTGGTGTACCTCCCCTATCCTAATATGGGATGGCCCCCCGAAGACCAAAGTCACATCTCCTGAGACAACTGATGCAGGTACCTTTTCCAGAAGGCCTACCTGGGACATCCCAAGGCTGACAGCGGGACCTAGACTGTGTGGAGGCTATCTATACTGCTGGTGGTGGTCCTCCCACATCTCACTTTGTTGGCTTACTTTGAATCCAGGCAGGTCCTGGGATCCCTTCGTTTGCTGACCTAACATTGTCCCTTCAGAACAAAGCCTCCACTTTCTGATTCCTAGAGGGTAATTAGGGCACATGTCTACTGACTGCCTCTCCCATAGCCTCTCAGTGCTGACAACAGCTCAGGGCAGGATTACTCATGATCTGCGCTTTCCTTGTGTCAGCGGACCCTCAGTATTCACTCTGGGTTCTTGACTTGGCAACTGGTGGGATCTCAGGTCTGACCCCTTTATGTGATGTCAACCCTTCTGTATTTAAGAATGCCTTATCCTCACGAGTTACCTGAGAATGAAGTGAAGAAGGGCAGTTCCTTTCCCCCTCTTTTAAGGGTTTCCTGGACTGACAGAAGGAGGTAGAAACTGTAAAGGTCCCTCTTTTCTGGGGTGGGTACATCTGCCTGTGGAATCTGAGTCAAGTTCCTACTGTGACCTGTGAGAAGATCTGGATCCCTTTCCTTGATGACCTCCTATGATATAGGTACATACACCAAGGATATCACCTGTCTCCAACCCCCCAAAGAAGGGGGATCTTCTCCTGTATTCTCTGTGCAGAGTTCTCTGGACTGATAAAGATCCAGGGTCTCTTTGATGACCCTATGTTTTGGGATGGATCCTTTTCAGTTCTGACTCTGTATGTCCACATGGACTCCAGTACCACCTGGTCACCCTGTCCACTGCTGAATCTGACTATGTCCCAATCCCCTAGGTGCCCAGCGTAGGAAGTGAACTAGAAGACTCCTGACCATCACTGTCGGGACCTTTGCCCTTCAGATGTAACTCAATGACAACTGCCAGGGTCTAGGACTCCTCCTGACTGAACAAATGCTTTAACTTCCTGAGCCCCAGAGGAGGAAAGGAAAAGTCCCCTCTGCCTGCCATCCCTTCCCTGGGCCTCTCAGGGCTGACAACAGGGGAGGGGCTCTGTGCAGCCCCTCTGCCATCAATCAGTTGGTCGGTCCCACCATCCTGACAAGTGCTAGTCCAATACTGGTAGGTGATGAGCCCGCTGCCATCGATTACCTGGGGTTCCACCTTCCAATCAAGGCCCCACGTGTCCGAGACACCCAGAAGGGAAGTGAGGCGACACCTCGTCTGCCGGACAGGGGAGACCTGACCACAGGGGCTTAATGCTGTGCCACAACCTCTACCCGCGATCCGGGGAAACATGAGCACTCACTCGGGGGTCCTCGCCGGCACTCCTACTGGAGACCCCGTGGGGCCTGAGGCTCCTTCCTTTCCCACAGGACACCGCCTGCCTCGGGCTAACCTCTTGCCTGCCTCAGGCTAAGCTCTCACCTCCCTCAGACTCTGGAGGCTGAAGTCAGTCAGCAATACTTCCGCCGCCCCTGCCCGAGCCCTCCCGGGACTCACAGACTGGCCGAGGCTCATCGAGTCCACCACTGTCTGGGTCGGTGGGCCCCTCAGGACTCACTCGGGAGGCCTTTTCTGGACTACCAAGAGGTCAAGGGACTCTTAGCCCCGCAACAGAAATGCTGTCACCTCGATCAGATCGCAAACAGGAAGTGTGTCGTAGACCAGCCTGATAGACGGGGCTGGGGTTACCCGGAGTTGGACCGCGGCTCTCGGGTAATGTGTCCCCTCATTTCTGTGATACGGGGTCTCCTCAGCTCTCATTTGGAATCTTACTTGACTCCAAGCAGACCCTGGGAATCTTCCCTCTGCTGATTGGTTCCACGCACCTCAGATCGAATCCCGTACAGCCCCAGATGGAATGCCGCACAGCCAGATGGTCTTGAAGAGGAAATCAGGAGCGTCACATCCGGTTACACCTGCCTGGGGTCTTCCGGGCCAACAGCAGGGGCAGGGCTGTGCGTGCCAGGCTCTTTCACGCTGGTGGTTGCTGCTGGTCTGCCGTTAGAGTCCTGCTGACTTCTTGTAGCCTTGGAATTAATCCTGCCCTTGATCCCGTGTCATGCCTCTCAGCCAATGTCCTCCTGCCCCTGGAACCCTCAAGAGGAATCGAGCGGAAGCTTCAGTTGGAGAGCCCTGCCTGGGTCAGCAGGGCTCAAATTAGGCACTGGCCCTTGTCTGTGTGACCCACTGTCATTCTCTGGTTTTGGCCTCTTCTGTCCTCCTTCCTGGGAGTTCTCGTTTTGACTCCTTTCTTGTCACTTAAGGCTTTCTGGGAAATGCCGTAGCTTGGCAAAGTCTTGGTGACTTTACCTCCTGAAACCCTTGCCGAGTGTGGAATGGGTCACGCCCCAGCCTCAGTGTAAAATGAAGCTGGAACGCAAAACAGGCAGGGGCCGGGATCTCTGGTAGGCTATCAGAGATGAAGGCTGGAATCGAGATATACTTATTTCACAGACAGAAATTACAAGTAGTCAGAGAGACAGGCGGGTGGGGTGGGGTGGAGAAGCAGGCTCCCTCCAGAGCCGAGAGCTCCATTTGGGGCTTGATCCCAGGACCCTGGTATCATGATCTGAGCCAAAGGCAGAGGGTTTAACCCGCTGAGCTACCCAGAGCCCCCTTGGAATCAAATACAGTAATTAAACCAGAAGCTACCTGATGAATAGGAAGGACAGACATTTGGGGCATTCCCATCCTCCTGGGGTCCAATCTCCTGTGAGTTCTCCTGTTGGCTGAATTGAATCGCCATCCTGACGCCAACGAATTGTGTTTAGTTTTGTTTTTTTTTAAAGACTTTATTTATTTATTTATTTGACAGAGGGAGATCACAAGTAGGCAGAGAAGCAGGCAGAGAGAGAGGAGGATGCAGGCTCCCTGCTGAGCAGAGAGCCCAACGCGGGGCTCGATCCCAGGACCCTGGGATCATGACCTGAGCCAAAAGCAGGGGCTTTAACCCACTGAACCACCCAGGCACCCCACAAATTGTGTTTAGAAAAGTGCAGAACAGACAAGAATGAATCTGAAGCCAAATAGGTTAAGGACTGGCATACCATATCAACAGATCAATTTTAAAAATGTATTTCAATTGATAGAGAAATGTGTTTCATCAAAATAATCATTTTTCTTTCATGAGGGAAGGTATGTTTTCAAAGTAGACAAAGGATATCTACCAAAAAAATCTTCTGCCCATTTTTTTATATGATTGCCCGTTTTGTGTGTGTTGAGTTTGAGGAGTTCATTATAGATCCTGGATATCAACCTTTTGTCTGTACTGTCATTTGCAAATATCTTCTCCCATTCCGTGGGTTGCCTCTTTGTTTTTTTGACTGTTTCCTTTGCTGTGCAGAAGCTTTTGATTTTGATGAAGTCCCAAAAGTTTATTTTCACTTTTGTTTCCTTTCCCTTTGGAGACATATCTTGAAAGAAGTTGCTGTGGCTGATATCGAAGAGATTACTGCCTATGTTCTCCTCTAGGATTCTGATGGATTCCTGTCTCACCTTGAAGTCTTTTATCCATTTTGAGTTTATCTTTGTGTACGGTGTAAGAGAATGGTCGAATTTCATTCTTCTACATATAGCTGTCCAGTTTTCCCAGCACCATTTATTGAAGAGACTGTCTTTTTTCCACTGTATGTTTTTTCCTGTTTTGTCGAAGATTAATTGACCACAGAGTTGAGGGTCCATATCTGGGCTCTCTACTCTGTTCCACTGGTCTATGTGTCTGTTTTTATGCCAGTCCCATGCTGTCTGGGTGATCACAGCTTTGTAATAAAGCTTGAAACCAGGTAACGTGATGCCCCCCTGTTTTATTTTTGTTTTTCAACATTTCCTTAGCGATTCGGGGTCTCTTCTGATTCCATACAAATTTCTGGATGATTTGCTCCAGCTCTTTGAAGAATACCGGTGGAATTTTGATTGGAATGGCATTAAAAGTATAGATTGCTGTAGGCAGTATAGACATTTTAACAATGTTTATTCTTCCGATCCAAGAGCATGGAAGGGTCTTCCATCTTTTTGTGTCTTCTTCAATTTCCTTCATTAGTGTTCTGTAGTTCCTCAAGTACAGATCCTTTACCTCTTTGGTTAGGTTTATTCCCAGGTATCTTATGGTTCTTGGTGCTACAGTAAATGGAATCGATTCTCTAATTTTCCTTTCTGTATTTTCATTGTTAGTGTATAAGAAAGCCATTGATTTCTGCACATTGACCCCAGATTAAAAATTATATCTCATGTGGAAAACTTGAAACCTTTTAATATTGAGAAGAAGAGAAAAATGCCTGCTTTCACCATTTGTATTCTATATTCTAATATAGTCACACACACAAAAAGTAACGGGAAGCAGTAATCACAGAGATAGAAACCAGAAAACAAGAAACAATGTCAGTATAATTAAGTGAATAAAGTGTAAATGAGGAAAATATACTAATGTTAAACTATTAAATCAATAAAAATGCCTTTAAATAAAATTATTGGCTATGAGATCAATAAACAAAGAGACACTTTCTTTTTTGGTAGCAACGTAGGATAATGAATTAAAGAATATCTTGTAAATTATCATAATAAATACCTGATTCTTGAAAATATATATAATAAAAATATAAGAACTATGGAAAAATTATATAACTATTATTTATTGAAATTGCTAAAGACTTAAATAAATGGAAAATGTGTTTTTACATGGACGTTTCAATTATGTAAACATGTTAATTTTCCTCAAATTTAACCTATTAATGACCATAAATTCCTCATCCTCAATAAAGCCACATAGCTTTTACTTGTTAATGTTTATATATATGTGAATTCTGTGTGAATGCTGACAAGATAATTCTAAAATTTATTGTTTTTAAGGATTTTATTCATTTATTTGAGAGAGAGAGAGCATGAGAGGGGAGAAGGTCAGAGGGAGAAGCAGACTCCAGGATGAGTGGGGAGTAATTCTATAATTTAAATTGGCTTGCAAATGGCTATGAATAGCTAATATACTCTTGAAAAGAAAGATGATATATTAAATACTGTAGTAATAAGAGTTTGTGGTATAGGTGTTGGCATAGACAAATAGACCAAAAGAAGTGAATAGCATGTTCCAAAACAGATGCACTATATCTTGTGTCCTGATGTATTAAAGTTAGCTACTCAGAGAAGTAGGGGAAAGAAAATTGTTTTTTTAATAAGAAATCACACTGGTACATTTTGATATTCATATTAAAAACAAAAGTGACTAAAATCCTACCTTACACTTAATAGAAATTCTAGTTCTAAGCAGATTAAAAACTCATTTTAAACCTTTTTATTCTGGCAGTTTTCATACTCACATAAGCGAAGGGTATACCACATTAACATACTAAATGAAAAAAATCATTCCTAAGTTGCTAAATTGATTTATAAAAATCAGTATTCATTCATAATGAAAAGATGTCTTATCTCATTAGATAAAGGATACTTAGGAAAACGCTACAGTAAACATTATACTTGCTGTCAATTCACTGAGAGCCTTTAAAACTGGGAAGGAGATGAGGATGCCTGCTATCACCATTTCTACTCAATATTTTAATGAAGATCCTATAAAGGGAACTAATGGAAATAAATCAAAGAGATTTGGATTGGAAAATAAGAAACAAAGCTAGCTTATTTCGCAGAACCTCTTGGGGGACATAATACTCCTAAAACACCCGGTTTGTGTACTGAGCTCAACTGCCTGGGAAGGAGTGCACAACTCCTTCCAGTACTGCTGCAGGGGGAAATTCTCTCTGGTTTATCTAAGATACCAAAGTAATTTTTGTGAACAGTTTTTCATTCCAGGCCTAGTCTCTCAACTCAAAGATACATCATCCGAGTGTTTGGCCTTTGTTTACCACTCTGAGAGCTTAATCTGGCCCACCACCCTATTAAACTTAAAATTACCTACCATTGAAGAAGTGGCAGTTTCCAAAACCTCAAACTTCCTTGTTTCATGACATTTACACTTGACAATTCTGAAACCCATCCGCACCCCCCCAAGAAAAACATAACGATCTTAATATGCATGCTCACACAGAAGAGCTTCAAAAACATAATATAAAATCTGAGAGAATTGAATGGATTTATAGACAAATCCATGCTTATAGTTGGAGATTTAAACGCCTCTCTCCAAGGGATCAGCAATAGTAATAGAAAGGAACTCATCAAGGATTTAGAGGTTATAAATATAGGATAAAGGTATAGAACTGAACAGTAGCACAATCCAACAGGATACAACTGATATTTATAGAACACAACCCAACACAACAGAACACATGTTGTTTTCAAGCACACACGGAATATTCAATAAGTTAGACCACATCATGAGTAATAAGAACCTTAACAATGGTAAAAGAATGAAATGATACAGAGTGTGTTTTGTGAATATAATGGAATGAAACTAGAAATCAAAAACAGAGCTATAACGGGGAAATCTCCAAACCATTGGAAATTAAACATACCTCTAAAATATATATAGGCAAAGAGTATTTCTCAAGGTAAATTTAAAATTGTGTTCAAATAAATAAATGAAAAAATAAAATACAGTAAATCAAAATCTGTGGAATGCAGGTAAGGCAGTAATTCAAAAAAAATTATAGCACGAATTGCTTATCCTAGTGTATCAGTTTTCTCTTCCTGCCTTAACAAATTACCATCAATTTAGCAGCTTAAAACAACAAAAATGTATTATTTTACAATTCTACAGGTACAAAGTCTGACATGAGGTCATTGTGTTGCCAAGACTGTAGTACTTTCTACAAGCTCTAGAGTCAATCAACCAAGAAAATATTGCAGTGCTTACTCCTGGATTCACCAAACAAAAGAACTGAAAAATATGTGAAACCAAAGCTGATAGAATTGAAAAGAAACACAGATAAATCTATAAGTATGTTTGGAGTTGCTGAGAGTTTAGCTCAGCTACTCCATGGTATTTTTGCCTTGGCATTCATTTTGTTTGGCCAAGCAGCCTGCAGGGACCTTAAACTGACATTAACCTCTCCTGCAAATGCATGCCCTAGGGTAGCATACTGCAGACTCACAAGCAAATGTTAAGTTCCTGATACAACTTCACCAACAGCTCTTTTGATCAAGTTTCTCCCCTCCCTCCCAGAACCTTTTCTTTGATGTACCCCTTAGATAAGATCCCTGTGTAATTCTCCAAAACTCTGCTCCTTTGGTTTGAATTGACCAATCCAGCCTTAGCCTGGGACTCACCCAGGAACACTAATAAAGACATGTGTTCCATGTCCTGCCTCTTTCTACATTCTGCTTTGATCTCCCTATGTGGTCCCTCAAGGCTTACTATGTACTTCCTCCAAGATCTGTAAGTAGTAAACTCAATTTCAATTTCTTTTGTGGTCCATTGTTGAACTACATAGCTTACAACGTAGCACTTTGTGCTCCACTTAACAATTGTTAATTTTATAAAGACATAAGAAGAGTGTTCAACACTCCTCTCTCAACAAATGATAGAACACATACAAAATACAAAATCAACAAGGATTTAAAAGAACCATCAACCAACAGACTCTAAAAATATTTATGAACATTCTACACAAAACCAGGAGAATGCATTCTTTTCAAGATCCTATGCAATATATACCAAGATAGACCATATCCTAATTAATAAAAGAAACCTCAACAAATTGAAAATAATTATATTCATAACAGAGTGTGCTCTCTGACAATAATGGAATCAATATTAAAATCAATTAACAGAAGAACAAGAAAACACCAAATATTTAGAAACTAAAAAACACACTTCTAAATACACCATGGGTCAAAGAGGAAGTCTCTAAAGAAATTTAAAAATGCACAAACTGAATTAAAATAAAAATATAACATTTCAAAAT